>NC_052476.1:20300324-20497444 GCF_009730915.1 Dioscorea cayenensis subsp. rotundata | reverse complement strand
ACTCTCGCACCACTTCCAAAAATTTGTTTCAACAAACCTTACATCCATGTTGATCAGAATTTTCCCAGAATCAGGCACCAGAACTCTATATGCCTTAGCATCAGTACAGTAGCCAATAAAGACCACTTTCATCGCTTCTATCATCTAACTTTTTGCAAATTTCAGAAAGGAGAATGAACAAAAAGCAATACAACCAAAAAAATTCTCAAGTGTGATACCCTTTGGTTTCACCCTCAAACCCATGCCTCATGTGGAGTTCTCCTCGAATCGCATAAGTTGGTGAAATATTAGAAACATAAGTCGCAGTAGTAATTGCATCAGCCTGGAATCTTCTTGGCAAATTCCCGACTTTTCAACATACTCCTTGCCTTCTCCACCAAAGTTCTATTCTTCCTCTCTGCAATGCCATTTTGCTGAGGTGTGTAAGGAGCTGTCAATTCATGCTTTATGCCTTTCTCTTGACAGAAGTCTTGAAATTCTTTTGATATGAATTCACCCCCTCTATCTGTTCTAAGGATCTTCAATTTACATCCCGATTGCCTTTCAACAAGTGACATGAATTTCTGAAAATTACTGAAGACTTCATGCTTAAATTTCAATATATACACCCAAGACATCCTAGAAAAATCATCCACAAACAGCAAGAAATATTTACCCCCTTCAATTGCTTCATTTTGCATTGGCCCACACACATCAGCATGAACCAACTGAAGCATGCTCCTAGCTCTCCATGATTTTCTAGAATTAAAAGGCAATCTAGCCAATTTTCCATACACACACTCTTCACAATGACTAACTTTCTGTATTTCAGGCAGACCCATCACCATTTCCTCTGTGCTAGCTTCTGCATACCTTGAAAATTTAAATGCCCATATCGTTTGATGCCATAACAAGGATACATCCTCTTTTCTACTAACTAGATTAACTTGCTCACAATCTAAAGAGAATTCTAAATGATATAAATTATTTATGTTTCTGTGAAGAATTAACACTGACTCACCTGCTTCATTTAATATCTTGCACCAATTCTTCTTGAATATAACTTCATAATCACAAGTTGTCAACTGCCCAATACTAATCAAATTGTGAGCCAACTGAGGAACATACTTTACATTGTGAATCAGCTTTTTAACTCCTTGCATCATAACCAGAATTGATCCTTTCCCTAACACCTCAACATCTCTATCATTGTCCAATTTCACTGTGTGCTTCACTGATTCATCCAAACTGTGAAATAAATTTTTATCACTTGTCATATGATTTGAGCATCCACTATCCAGCAACCAAAGTGAGGAAATAACTCTATCATCACCTCCACTTCATTAGTACTTGCATCATCTTGAAAATTAGAACTAGAAC
Organism: Dioscorea cayenensis subsp. rotundata; assembly: GCF_009730915.1. Classification (NCBI taxonomy): domain Eukaryota; kingdom Viridiplantae; phylum Streptophyta; class Magnoliopsida; order Dioscoreales; family Dioscoreaceae; genus Dioscorea; species Dioscorea cayenensis. The sequence goes on along the minus strand of NC_052476.1, from coordinate 20,496,085 downwards.
CCTTTTCAAAATTACTGTTTTGTGACCAACAATGAGCATGTGTGTGCCCATATCTCTTACAGTTAAAGCACTGAATATTCTGTAAACCTCCTCACTGAATCTCTGTCCACCAAACTGCCTTTGACCTCTTGAAAATCTTCCAAATGGACTTGAACTAGTTCTGCCTCTCTGCCATGTATTATTATCAGTAGGAAATTGCTGCCTTTGTTGTTGCACAACCTGCCTTTGAACACCTCCTCCTCTAGAATTATCTTCAAATCTTCCTCTACCTCTAAAAATTCTTCCCCATCCCCTCATTCTACCACCTCTTGAATTATATTGAACTACAAAACCCTCATGTTTCTCAAAAATCTGATTGAATCTTGCCTCATGAGCCTGTAAAGACCCACTCAATTCATCCAAAGTCATTGTCTTCAAATCTCTAGCTTCTTCAATAGAGGTCACATCATGCACAAATCTTGTAGATAGACTCCTCATAACCTTTAAAACTACATCAACTTCCTTTAATTCACTTCCCATACCTCTAATTTGATTCACCACTGCCAAAACACTTGTAATATAATGTTGAATTGATTCATCTTCCCTCATCTAAAGTAAATCAAATTTCTGCCTTAATGTTTGTTGTCTTACTGAAACCATCCGAGAACTCCCTTGATTTTCTTCCTTTAAATGATCCTAAGCTCCTTTTGTTGTCTCAAACCTCACCAACTTGTGAAGAATTGATTCATCAACTGCTTGTTGCAACAAGAAAAAAGCCTTTGCATCATCTTCCATCTCTTTCTCAGTTGGCTTCTTCTCTTCACTAAAACCCTCTTCTACAATTTTCCACATCCTCTAGGACATGAAAAAAGTTTTCATCCTAAAGCTCCAGTGTTCATATCCTTCTCCTTTGAAAATTGGCAGTAAGCATAAGAGATATCTGGTGTTGGTGTAGATGAAGAACTAGATGCCATATCTATTTACCTTGACACCACCTTCACACAATTAACACTTCACACACTTTCGAAACACTCTCACAAATCTTACCAAAATAAAATCACCACAAACCCTCAACAATCACTCCAAAAAACTTCTCAACATCAAACCTCACAACTGAAATACTACCTCTCAACTCACCTGCAAACTAACACCAACAACTCTCACCTCATGGCTCTGATACCACTGATAATCACTATATAGCATCTAGACTTCATGAGGAACAACTTTACTATTCATCACAAACACAAAAAAAGTTTATACAATCCAAGAAAATTCACAGAAAATGGAGAAGCTTAGCAGAAATTCAGAAAAAACTCTTACTTTAACTAACTATACAAAGAGTATTTAAATCACTGAAATTTTAGTACTCAAAACGAAATAAACTAAGTGACTCAGCTAGCCACGTGCAGCATCCTGGTGCATCTAACCGCTTCACAACCTTGCCTCGAACTAATGCACACCGTCTTGATGACCAAATCCTGGCCATTCACGAAATTCTAATCTTACAGCTGCCTCGAACTTAAAACAATCACACTGATGGACCACATCCCAACCATCCATTCCTCTCTTCACAACGGAAATAACGAGAATTCAAACACATGAAAAGACATTCTTACCCCTTAATTATTTTATATTTCCACCAGGACAACCTCTTCTCCTCAACTTTGATCCTTTCTGCAGAATGCTTCAATTAATAACAACACTAAATGCATTGATGTTTAGGAGCTACATGGAAAGGATAAGAGGAGTTTTTATCACATCTTGGTTTATTAGACGGGGATGGTGATTAGTCCAAAAAGGCTGCGATCTACCTCATGCAAGAATGAGGAGATGAAGCTTTTATTACGCAGTGCACATCATTGATGTCGTGGTGTCAAAACAGTGTTGTTGTTCTTGCGGCTGCTTGTGTACGGTGGATTCTGGTGGCCCCTGGTACTCTTATGGTACGTATAAGTCTAAAAATTTTTCTTTCCATCTTTGATGTATTTAGGATTGGGCATCCAGAGTTTGGTAAGTAGAAAACTAAGCTAAGCTAGGGCTGTTCAGATGCATTGATCTTGGAATGACATGCATGGTTTATAACATGGGTATTTCATTATGGACATTCTTGTAGCTTTTTCATAATTGAATTGGAATTTTATTGCTTCTTCGTAAAAAAAAATGAAAAAATGATAGAAAAAATAAAGGATGAGTAAAAAGGAAGAAGAAAAGAAAAAAGAGGAAAAATGAAGGATGAGTAAAAAAAAAAGAGAAAAAAAATGAAAAAAATGAAAGGATGATTGAGAAAAAAAGAAGAGGTAAAAAAAATGAAAAAAATGAAGGGTAAAAAGGAAAAAAATGAAGGAAGATAAAAAAAGAGAAGATATGAGGGATGGGTTAAAAAAAAATGAATGATGATGGATAAATTTATTGGTGCAAGGGCTATTTTGGTAATTTTTCCTTGCATGGCCTTCTTTTGAAAATTTTCTCTCATTCCACCTTGAAATCTTGACTTTCTTGGGGTAACGAGGAATTTTCCATAATTTCTCTCATTCCACCTTGAAGTCTTGGCTTTCTTGGGGTAACGAGAAATTTTCCTGATTTCTCTCATTCCACTTTGAAGTTTTAACTTTCTTGGGGTAACGAGAAATTTTCCTGATTTCTCTCATTCCACCTTGAAGTCTTGGCTTTCTTGGGGTAACGAGAAATTTTCCATAATTTCTCTCATTCCACCTTAAAGTCTTGACTTTCTTGGGGTAACGATTTCTCTCATTCCACTTTGAAGTCTTGACTTTCTTGGGGTAACAAGATATTTTCTATAAATTTCTCTCATTCCACCTTGAGGTCTTGACTTTCTTGGGGTAATTTGAAATTTTTCATAATTTCTCTAATTCCACCATGAAGTATTGACTTTATTGGGGTAATGAGAAATTTTTCATATTTTCTACATTAAAATTCTCTATGAACTCATGTTGAGGTCTTTTGACACTCACTCGGATGAAGAATTAAATTTTTAAAGAAAATCTCTTTCAAGCTCACTATGAGATCTTTGACACTCATTGGAGTAAAAAATGGAGTGAAAAGAAGAAAAAATTTCTTGAAATGAAAGGAAGAAAAAAATGAAAAAAATAAATATAAAAAGTTCACAAAAATCTCCGATCAACACCCATTAAAAAAAAAAGAGAAGAGTTGAAAAAGATTTTCTTGAAACTCACTCTGAGGTCTTTTGATACTCGTTGGAGTAAAAAGAGGTGAAATGAAAAAAAAAAGAATGAAAGAAAAAAAAATCTCTTCTTAAAATGAAAGGAAGAGTTAAAAAAAAAAAATGAAAATTTCACAAAAAAATGATGAAAAAAAAAGAATGAAAGTTTTCACAAAAAGAAGAAAAATGTCTCTCGCCAACACTCATTGAAAAAGTTGAGTTGGCAAAGATTTTCCTAAAGTCCCTATTATGAGGTCTCTTTCGAAAAAAATGAGTTTGAGATCCATTTTAAAAGCAAGTCAAAATTATCAAGTTAATGACCTAACCATGTTGAAGGTCACGACTTAAAAGAATCCAATAGTCAAGTCTCAAAAGCATTGAAGAGTCAAGACCTAAATGCCTCATGTAAGCGACAAATGCAACTCTGAAGTTTCAAGACACCAAAGAAGTCAAAGACTTGAGGAGTTTCACAAGTCAAGGAGCTAGAGATTTTACAAGCATAAAGAGTCAAAGTCTTCAGCGATAAAAGAAGCAAAAGTGACCAAGTAGGCAACTCATAAATGTACAGTGGCCGCAGCTTGAACTAAGCGATGTGTCAAGACACAAACCCACATAAAGAAAAAGAAATCGAGGAGGGCCACATTCACAGAGCCAAAAAGGGTCGTCCGACATACTTTTAGTAAAGAAGCTAAGAACACCAGCCAAGCAAAACAAAAAAAACAAAAAAGTTTGAAGAGCATGATAGAAATAGCTCTTTCTTCTTTTAAAAAAAAAAAATCTCTTGTTAAGCTCTCTTACTTTTGTATTCTTGTCTATGATCATGTGTTCACATGCATCTTTAAAATTAATAAAAAAATTATTATGTTTACTCAGTTACTTCTCATTCACACTTGTTTCTTAATCGGAGGTTCCCATGACATTGTCTGGGGTAATTAATATTAGGGGCTTACCCCTAATAGGAGTCATGAACCCGCAATCATCTGAAATATAAAAAAAAAATAAAATTTGATTTGTGATCCATGCTTTTCAACCGGTCTAATCCCAATCAAAGACCGGGGGGAAAAAAAGGAGCCCACAGTGATAACTCAATTTTTTATATGTATTTATCATTCTTATAATATTATTATTAATTTTCAATTGACATATTGAAAAAATAAGACAAATAATAATTATTATTATTATTATTATTATACTATTATTATTATTATAAAAAAATAAAAATTAGATTTTTAAAAAAATATTATCATAATTTTTTAAATTGATAAAAAGTAATTTCATCTTTTTATAAAAATTTAAACATTAAATTTTTTTTTAATAATCCCACCCTCCAGGGGTGGGATATGAGGGGTTTGAGAGATGAAACACCCCTCCAAACTTCTCTTCCTTCTCACTTTTCCAACCAAACAACCTCCACCACTCCTAACCCCCTCTCACCCTCCAAAAACCTCAAACCAAAAAGGGTTAATGATAATGCGCACACAAGCACATAATACTTCAAGGGAAAAAACAACTGATGATGCTCTTATGGATGACATATTTGCTCGAAACTTTTTGGTCGTTGCAAATCGTTTAAATTGTATAATTCTAACTTTGACAAAATTCTCGACAAACTATTGAGATTATACATTCTAAATTCATCGTCTTGTTTACTGCTGAAATCATGATTTCTTGTCCCAATTATGTATTGAGAGAACTTTTGATGTTTTGTTAATTCTAATTAAATTTTTCATATTTCAGGTTTCGCAGATTCGAACAAAGAAAGGCTTCACAAAAGTGTTCTACAATATCAAACCTTAAAGACTCATTTATAATCATACTACCATTTGAAATGAAGAGTACTAATCAAAATGTATTCTTGCTTATAAACTTGTAATTAATTTTGTATTTTCCCACAAAACCTTAATAGGTATTGTTATGGTTTGAACAATTTGAACCGAAATAACCACATTTAATATAAATATATTATATAAAATTATTATTAATTAAACCATGAACACATTTTTAATTAGTTATATATATATATATATATATATATATATGAAAGTAACTAGTGTTGTTAGTTAACATCCATTCCTTTGCTATGCAAAAGACAAAAAAAAAAAGTGTTTTTCACACATATCTATAAGAGACTTTGCACATTGCGATTTGAGAAACTCGAACTTGAGATTCCTTAAGTTCAATGATAGATGGGTATCACCGAAGAAAAATGACAGAATCAAGATGTGGTTTATCCTTATTCGTTGGATTACCTCAATTTAATAATTTTTAAAACAAAAGATATCAATTTATAAACTCATGGAGCCGCGTCTTGGTTCCGTGATAGTCACTCGTTTCCGTAAAATAGTCACTACGGAAACGAGTTTACTTGCCCCACATTTTCTAATTAGTAATTATTTTGATACTTTATGCAATTTGATTAATTTTTTATTAATAAGAAAATCTTTTTTTTTATTTTTTTATTTTTTTGTATATCTGCATATTAATATGTGATAAGAATGAATATCTTAAATTTATCCAAGCCCCCACAAGAGTGGTACATAGAAATCCACATATTCAATTCTCATTTGTTATGCATTGTTACTTTATATCCACAATCAATTAAATGGTCCAGCATGCTCCTTACTCAAAATCCCCAAATTCAAATGGACCTCTATTTTCACACTGAATCCAAATTCATTGAACTGAATTCATTCTCCCCTCATTGTCCAATGAAAACTGGGCCCATCTTAAAATTCATGTTCTCCTTCTTGTTTTCCCTTTAATTTTTTCTCATAATTATTTCAACATTAATTAATTATTAACCATTTACTTAAATCAATAATCCAAAGCTATTAACACTTGAAAATTTATTTATTTAAAAAAATGATACCAATTAATATTAAGAGTTATTCAAAGCAATTGTTTTACTCTTATGCTGAGCATATGATTATAGCCCACCACTTACAATTTGAACAAACAGTAATTTAATTAACAATTAAAACGATAAAAATAAATTCAATTATGAAGATTTTTTTTAATGAATGGAAATAAACCACAGTTTTATTATAAAAATCATAAATAAAAGTACAGTGAGCAAACAAAATAGTGAACCAAAATTAAGAAAAACAACATTAAAAAAGTGGTCCTATATCTTACCAGCAGTCCAAAGTGAGTTTGGCAGTAATAATAATAATAATATATAGAAACGATGCTGGAAATATTTTTAAGAAATAATCATCAAAATGGGTTAGCACGTTAAAACTATCTTCAAGGAAGCAAATGATAGTTGGCTTCTTAATCGGTGCTAAAAAATTTTTATTTTTATTTTTATTTTTATTTTTTTTATAGATAAATCATATTTATTAAATAGAAAAACGAACAAGTATAATCTAAACAATATCAATAAACACAAAAACAACAAAAGACAAAAAATCACCCGAGGTGAATCACACCAAACCAGAAAAAGACAAAAGAACAACAAAAAAATAAATAAGTAAATAATAAAATATAGATAAAAATCGGAGGCGAAATCCACCCTATGATATTCGAAGCTTTCTGAGACTGAAAATGAATTCAATCACTCATGCATCTGATATCGGTACTAGAGTAAGGTGTCATTATTTGACTAGAAATGATAATGAGTGAACCCGGTAAATCAAGAATTCAAATTTGACACTCAACTAATAAAAACACACACACATATATAATATATAAATATATATAAAAGAAATATTTTTTCTGGTTCCTATTTCCACACTAAATAAATTAATTAATAAATAAATAAGCGAAAATTAATATATTTTGTGTGCCTATAAGAAACCCACTCACCCGCCAAATTCTCTCTCTCTCTCGGCAGGAAAGTTTTGGAGGTGAGTTTTCTAAATTATGATCTTGATTTCAACTGTAATTGTGAAATTCAGGTCTTTTAATCTTCAATTTCAGTATCCATGTCGTTGGATTTCTATGCGTTTATGGTTTAATCTGATATATAATTTGAAACAATTGTGTTTCTTATCGAATCTTGAATCATTTGATTTTATTGTTGTTTAGGAGAAATTACTGAATAGTTTGTTTGGAATTTGATTCTTTCTTGAAATAATTCTTTCCTTTTATTTTAATTTTTCACATAATTTGTTGTGTTTGTTGTATTTTTTTTTTGCTGCAAAAAAGAGAGAATTTGATCCCTTTGGTGGTTTTGGTGACTATGCTTACTAAATGTTTGTGTATATTCCTCTTCCAAAGTTGTTGCCTGATTTTATCTATATATATTTTTTCTTGTTTTGATATGAGCTTCATTTTCAGGTATTTAAAGTGATTTGGATTTCTTAACAATGTTGAACAAACTGCTCTCAGATGCTGATGGGCAATTTAATGTTAGTTTTGGCTACCAATGCACTGTGAATGAAGGACATCCGAATAATGGTTTCGGAGATGCATCATTTGAAGGACTGGGAAAAATGAAGAAGATTACAAGAAAGAGCTCATTTTCTTTGCTAACTTGTGCTGCTGTGAGTGCTAATTGCACTCTAGCAAACACAAATATTTGCCATGGTCTTATAGGAGCAGGATTATTGCCTTGTTTGGATTCGCCGAAGACGTTCAGGAAAGTACCGTCTTCGCCATCACTATCAAGTTCAGATATATTATCATCTTCTTTGCAGTATAATGGATGCCTATCTTCTCAGAGTGATTGTTCAGAATGGAATCTGAATGCTTTAAAAGCCGACAAGTGCTCCTGCAAGAAGTCATGGTTTTCTCAATGCGAGGGAAGTGCAATTGGCTGGTGGAGCAGCTGGTGAAGATAGAGTTCAAGCCTTTTGTTCTGAAGAAAATGGATGGCTTTGTTGCGCAATATATGATGGATTCAATGGAAGAGACGCCGCTGATTTTCTAGCCGGAACTTTATATGAGAATATTGGATTGCATTTGAATGTGTTGAATTCACAGTTGAAGCATGGCATTGAGACAGATGGGTTATTTGAATATGAAGATATTGGTCTTGCTGAAGAGATGCCCTCAATTCATAGCTCTATGAATGACTTGACAATTACAAAGTGTATAAAAAAAGCGCCATTTGATTCTTACAAGGATGGTGTTCTTGATTGTCTCCAACATGCTCTTGCACAGGCTGAAAGTGATTTCCTTTACATGGTCAAGCAAGAAATGGATGATCGTCCTGATTTAGTTTCGATCGGTTCTTGTGTTCTGGTTGCGCTCCTTCATCAACAGGACCTTTTTATTCTCAGCTTAGGTGATAGCAGAGCTGTATTAGCAACAATTGGAGATGCTGAGAACTATAACAATGAAGTATTGGAAGCTATCCAACTCACTGAATGCCACTCTGTTGATAATGAAATTGAACGAATGCGAGTTATATCTGAACACCCTGATGATCCTAAAACAATTGTAAATGGAAAGGTGAAAGGAAAGTTGAAGCTAACTCGGGCATTTGGAGTAGGTTATCTGAAGAAGGTAATACGAATAAAAGATCTTTTATTTCTTCAGATTTTATTCTTTAAAATTCTACACAATCATTGCCTAATGTTTTATCGGCTGCATTTCATGTTATTTGCAGAAGAACATGAATGAAGCTCTTATGGGAATTCTTCGAGTTTCAAACCTCTCAAGCCCTCCTTATATTTCTGTTGAACCGTCACTCAAATTCCATAGAGTTTCAACCGGCGATCGCTTTGTGTTAATGGCTAGTGATGGCCTATTTGACTTTTTCAGCAATGCAGAAGCTGTAGAACTTGTTAGTTCCTTTGTCATAAGTAGTCCATTAGGTAATCCTGCGGAGTTTATAGTGGAGCAACTCGTATTAAGAGCATCTAAAAAAGCAGGTATGTGTATGAAAAGCAAAGCCCAGAGTTATTCATTCCTACTTCTACAAATGAATGCATATTCAATTACTTATTTTCGAAATTCACCATTAATGAAATTCGCTGAGTGTGATCATCATTCCTCGTACATGTAATCAAGTTATTGAGATAATCAGTAGCAAACAATTGTTCATCATTGAAATTAATGTATGACTTTATTGTAATGGCTTCAAATTAAATTATTCAACATTCCGAATGAAAATTTGATTAGCTCAGGTATCACTATTTATCTGCATAAATTCTATAAATCTAAATATCTGATATTAGATATATCAAGTAACAGAGATACATCCTTTGAGTCCCCCTGTAATTGATCAGTAACAATGCCGATACTGAAATCATAATGTGGCATGGATAACTAAAAACTACTCTGTTTCATTCTCCTTTCTTTTCAGGTTTTACTTTGGAAGAACTTATGAGGGTGCCCTCTGGAATGAGAAGAAAGTATCACGATGATGTAACAGTTATGGTGATCCTCCTAGGAGGTCAACAGAGGATGTCAACTGCATCGACATATTAAAATTTAGATGAATACTGTAACTCAGATCGACCAGGTACACTCTTTTCATATTACCAGCTTTCAATGTGAATTACATGCAAAATGTATAGCTTACAAAGATTCGATACTTTGGTATATAATTTCAATTCCTTTATTTCATTCAAAGCAAGACTGAATTACTTATTGTTAATGATATAACACTAAACCTTGATGTGTGTGTGACTGTTACATCCAAACCATGAAAAATACTGATGCATTTGCTTATCAATTAAGATTTCATCAATAGAATAAAAAGTAAAAAAATAGATCCCCTTTTGTATGGTGCTATTTTGCATGTCAGACTTTTTACCTTTCCTAAAAGCAATGTCCACTAATTTTATGCTTCATATGCAAACACATTAATAGATCCATCAACAGAGATATGAACAGTAAGTGCACAATAAGGTTCATCTTTATCTTTTTCTGCTTTTTTTGTCATGCAGAAAGTGCTTTTTTTTCTTTCCCGTCTGTGTAGATGTGCAGGTCTATATGCTCCCAAAAGTTTGAGAATTTCCTCTGAACCATTGTGTTGGGGCATATAATGTTGGGCAATGGCATTGCCTTGCTTCATATGGAAAGGTGCACAAAAAGTTAGGGTTAGTAAGTGGGTGTCTTTATTGTAGGACAGATACTACTTATGATACCAACAAACACAATAGAACTCTATTTCTTCATGTAGGGCATCCTGCAATCAAAATAGAAATACACACACACACACACACTATATTTGTGCCCTAATTCTTTGTAGTTTGTAGTAGTAGTAGTAAATTAGTAATCTCTGTAGGACACTCACCTACAAATAATATAAACCCTACACCAGTCTAGTTCAGGAATATACCCTTAGACCTGTGAACCCATCCAGTCAACTTAGTCAAAGACAAGTCAATCCTGTCAAACCAAAACTTTTCTTTCCATCTTTCTTCATATTTATTATTATTTTTAATAATTATCTTGTTGATTTATTTGCTCTCTATCAGGTTACTCACATGCCCTAGAAACAGAAACAGGAGTCACCTGACATTCAAAGGGACATATAGCTCTACTTTTTATATCATAAGGACACACAAGCTAATACAAGACATGCAGTTAACCCTCCCCTTAATCCAAGAACCCTCTCAAACTCTAACTTTTGTCCTTTTTAGCTCAGGGAATATAACCTTAAACCCATTCACTCATTTCTAGTTTTAGGACATCATTTCATTAGAGCATTCAATTAAGAAACTTAACTTAATTTCAAAACCATAACAGTTCAAAAACTAAACAAGAAAAATATAACCCAAAAAAACCAACATTTCAACCTCACATGATACTGCAAACACTTGCATTGTCTTCATCATAAACTTGGTGATATGTTTCCGGTGTCATCGCCGGAGAAGAGATCATTAGCGGCGGTGGTGGTGGTGGTTGTGCATAGTAACCACCGGAGAAAACATACCCATTGTGTTGCACTGGCATTGGATAATATGCTGCTGCACCATAACTAGCACTTGGATGCATTGTATTATAGCTCATTACATACGCCGGAGGTGGCGGCGCCGCCGCCGCTGGTGGTGGTGGTGGTGGTAAGTATATTGGCAAACTCATTCCTCCATTGCCAACACTAACTTTCTGTGCATTTTCAAGAACTCCTTGTTCTCCGGTGGCAGTGCCGGTATTGACATTGGTCTCGGGCTCTTTCTGATTCTTTTTCTTCGGTTTTGAGTTGCCGGAATCTTCGGTGTTGGTTGGTGTTTCTCCGGTGATCTTGTTGGACTTCTTTGGTGGTTTTGAAGCATCTTCATTTGTGTTTTCATTCAACTCTGTGTCTTCATTCTTGTTCTTGCTCTTGTTCTTCTTCCCACCACCACCACCACCACCACCACCATTACCACCATTCTTGTTGTTATTGTTATTGTTATTGTTGTTGTTGTTGTTGGAGTTTGGAGTAGAGTTTTGGTTGTTGTTGTTGGTGTTGTTGAGCTTGATTTGAGGCCATAACTCTGCATGTTTGCCAGTTTTGAAGAGCTTTTTTATAAGAGTTTCAGCAGAAACATTGCCAGTGACAGTGACTTTGTGTAGTTGAGAGTCTATAGTGGTTTTGTAAACACCTGCAAAACAAGCCAAGAAAACAAAACAAACACAAATGAATCAAAGATTTGAGTGTGTAAAAAAATTGTGTGTGTTTTGTTTACCATCAATGTTTTGAAGAGCTTTCTTGACTTGTTTCTTGCAACCTTCACAGTGTATTGAGACCTTCAAAATCAGAGTCTAGAAAACAAAAACACAAAGATTAAGTTTCCTTTGTTTCTTTGATCTATATATATATATGTGAAGTGAGATTTAAAGAACTAATTGAAAGCTTGAATTTTTTACCTGGTATTTGAGTGGTTCTGTTGCTTCTCCATTTGTTGGTGAAGGTGTGGTTGCCATTAGAGAAAGAGAGAGATGGGGGAAAGAGAAGGTAGAGAGAGGTAAAGAGTGAGTGAAGTTAAGGGAGTGTAGGTGAGAGGACTGTTTTCACTACTACATTTATTTATCAAGTTGGTTGGGACATGGATGGAAGGGCTAATAATTATAAGAGCCATTTCAATATTTATTATTTGGTTATGTTTTTTAGTTCATTGATTCTGTTCCTAAAATGATGGGACTGTTTGAGTTGGTGAGTTTGAGGAGAAAAGATTATGATATATATATATATATATAAATTCTAGATTTTTTTTTTTATTCCTTCTGAATTGTAAAAATGTTTATTTTAATATTTATTTAACAGCTAATATGACAAGCAATATTTTATTTTATTTTTTAACTCAAAAAAATTGAAATTTAGATCATTTAGTTTATTCATATTTATCACATATATATATATTTATTATGGAGCAACATATATCTTATTATTTATATTATTATTTTCAAAACAAAATGCTAATGCTTTGTGATGTTAGTAACTTTTTTTTTCTTAATTATTTTTTTTAAAATATAGTTGTGTGGTAGTTGATATGGCATATCTTGCCATGTCAATTTTTTTTATTTTTAATTATAATTATGTGGGAGATGATGTGGCACACTTTGCCACATGTAATAAGAAATGAATTTTTTTAAAGTTAAAAAAATTATTTAAATAAAAAATTATTATTTTAATTATGATTAAACTCAATAAACATTGATTGAAGATTTAAGTGGCATTAGTGGCTTCAAATTTCAAATTTGTTTTCTTTATGAGTTGGAGATTAATGCAACTTTGGAGATTTTTCAATTCAATTGTATCATAATCAAATGATGGCTTCTTGGTATCTTGTTTTTGGAGCTGAACCTCACAGTAATATGTAGCTTTAATTCTGTTTAAAGAGATAAGGTTGGAAATAATTAAATGAACTCCCAGTCAAACATAATAATAAGCTTCTCTTTTTTAAGAAAAAATAAATAATTTTTTCAAAATTATTAAATGAATTTTTAACTCAATTATTGGTTTTTTTTTTCCAATATGGACAAACTTTCAAAGCACAAATACACCTCATCACAATCATGCACCGGAAAAAACCAAACTTTCAATTTTTTTCCGTAATGTCGATAACTTTATTGTTGAGTTAATCAAAATATATTTTAGATGGATACATTACATACCAAATTTAGAGATTAAATATATATATATATATATAATTAATTCCATCATCATATATCCACCCTTTCACTTTGTACTCTTTTTGGATCTATTGACCAAATTGATGATAGAATTATTACTTTATGGAATCTCTGCCATTGATGATGCAGTTTAATTACAAATAGAAATTGCACATAATAATAATAATAATAATAATAATAATAAAAGACAATTGAAAGAAGTAGTACTTTTGCACAGCACAAAAGCTTGAAAAACAGACCCAAAAAAATTTTTGAAAAGTTAAAAAAATGAGGAGGGAGTTGGAAAATGGAATAGCAGAGGCAGAGAGGTAGGTGAGAGGACATTGTAAGTAATTCCTCTCTTTCTCTCTCTCTCTCTCTCTTTGTCATTTGATACCCCAAAAAGAGTTTCACATGCACCATAATTATCACCAAACTATTCAACATCAAATGTGTACTTTTGTGTTTTTGATGCATCAAGGTGACAAAAGAATAAGGGAATCAATTGGGTGAAGATTTTTATTTTATTTTATTTTATTTTCCTTCTGTTCTTTTTTTCTCTCTCAGATGATGTAAATTTCTATATTTCTTTTTATTTTTTTGAAGGAAAAAAAAAATTAATAAAAAATATACTGCATAAAGCTGTGACACCCTCTTCTACTACTCTTCAGTCCTTCCTTTTCATTAATGAGTGATTTCACCCATTTTGCATCTTCACTCACTGCAATTGGCTACCTTTTCTTTTCTTTCTCTTTCTCTACTTCTCTCTCTCTCTGTGTGTCTGTGAAATTGTAAGGACTGATGCATTAATTGCTCTTATTGGGAGTGTACATGATGAATGGTTTCCATTGCTATTGGGTCAATTTAGTCATTATTCTTGTTTTCTAAGATTATGTGTTAAAAACTCCAATATCATGTTTAATATCATGTTTATATCTTGCATCAGAGATTCAGATACTCCCTCAGCTCTGTTTTTTATCTATCAAAAATTCATTTTTTTTTTAATTTATTATTTTTTAATATTAAAAAAATATTTATTATTATTTTTTAAATTACTCTTAACAATCTATTCAACTTTTTTTGTTAAAATTAAATATGAAGATATAAATTAGAAGTAATTTTTAAAAAATAAATTAATTTTTTATAAAATTTTATGAAATAATTAAATTTTTTTGATACGTGAGATTCGATTAACCATAAAAAAAAATGATTAAATTTTTTTTTGAGAATTAAGATTCCAAAGCCTGGAAAAAGTAATGGAATACTACCTACCTTATTACGGGGTGATTGTTTTAAATATTTATTTAATAATTATAAACAATAAAGCACAAAACAAGCTAATTGCTACCATTTCTAGCACTGAAAGAAACACACAACAAAAGATGTTTGTTTTTTCATAACCAAACTATCATTCCTTTATCTAACACCAAATATCAATGATTGAACAAAAAAATAATAATAATATTATTAATTCTTGGGCATGCAACCTAAGCCTACTTAGATATATTGATTGATAATTATTAAACTTCTAAGATTAGATTGAGTTATTATATATAATTTCCAAGGTGGAGTGGCCTATAATATAGTCATATCATATAGAGTACAACACACCCATGAGATATGTTCATGGTGGAGTAAGAAGTGACTCCACTTAGCCAATGTGTTTTCTAATACACATTTGAATGATGTTGAGTGAAATGATAATAAGGTACTTGGCTTATTGCTCTTGAACCTTATATATCTAGTGGAATATGATTTGTTTTGGCATGCAGGACCCTCCCTCACATTGCAGTCACACTGAAGTGAGGTAACCCCACTCAAGGACTACTATTTGGCTGCTAACTTGTGATACTATCTTACTTTATGGACTCTGTTTTCTGTAAGACTTGTCAATCTAGTACTGCTAATATGTCTCTTCAAAATACAACAAAATAATTTTAAAAAAAAGGATTTTATATATTATACATATACTCTCTACAAAGTTAATGTATACAAACTGAATAAATCAGTTAATTTATGAAATACTAACATAATCTTTGTACATTTTCTAAAAAGACTCATTCTTAACCTTTTAATTTGTGTATCCTATCAGTTGTACTTGTGTTTTCAAAATATAATTTTATTTAGTTTATTGTTTAGTACTAGAACCCTATTTTTTTTTTTTAAAAAAAAAGAATGTGTTAAAAAAATTAAAATGTATAGTCTATGGAAATATATTTGATGTTCCATCTATTATTAAAACAGAATAGGTAATTAGCTTTTCATGAAAATATAATTGTAAATTTAAGATTTTAAAGAAGAATATATGTCACTCTTAATATTATAAATGGTAGATATCATTTGCTTATTACAAATAAAACTTAAGGAAAACACAAAGCATACTATACAAGTTCTCAACTACATAAACATCAATCATTTGTTGCACAAAAACAAACAGTCCATCTGGCTAATTCAAACTATGTCTGTTTTAAAGATGACATAATTGAACACAGAGCAGGGAAAACAATGTACCTTGTGCTGATAAGGTTCTCTGTTGATAGTGAGTTGCACTCATTTTCCATTTGCTAACATCAACCCACTTCAACACTATGAAAGCTTTCTTTTTTTGGTGGATTATTCTGTCATATAAAAGAAAAAAATATTGCAAATTGCATCAATAACATGTTATTTTCACATTCCAACAAAACCAACCACCAAGCTTCTCAAAAGATAAAGGAAGACTGGGACATGCTAGCACTTAAAATTGAATGACAAACATATCAAGATCATTACAATAGATATCTCATCTATTTATGTTTGGGCATGATATAATTGGATGTTGGTGCAAGTAGTATTAATAAGTGTGTCCCCTCAACTCCTTATTGCTAAGTCTCATAAATGTATGGGTTCCATCAAAGTTGCGGCTCCCATGATATGGAAAATTGGAAATGATCAGGCAGAGAAAAAGGATAATTACTGATGTTAATTATGCAACTGAGTTTCACTTTATGAAAGAATAATAATAGTCAAGCTCAAGCTACATCTGTTACTCACTGGAGTAACAAAGCAAACATAGTTATGCATATTCTGTCGTAGTGTGATACTAATACCATGGCCTGAAACCAAATGTTTTCAATTTATAAGCCATCTTTCTTAGCGCTATTCACTAAAAGACATAAAATACAATTGAGAATTTAAGTTACCAGGATCAACTAAGGAGAGATTTATTTGGAGTTCTCTGCAGGTGAACTTTGTGCTTCATTGGCATCATGAGTTCCAGTCCTTTTAGAATGTTCAGACGGATCCTCCATCTGCTAGAAAAAGAGAAACATTAGTTACAGCTAGAAAAAGTTCCTGTTAACATAACCCAAAATAATTAAAAAGCAACACTTAAATCTCTAACACACTTCGGTAATGATATCTTGAGTACTTGGAAGTGTAAATAAAATGAGAACGTAAGGCCAGCATATCATGCCAAATTTACAGCTGGAAAAGATAACCACCACTTCAACGATGCAAAATCAAGTGTCAAACAGTTGATAGTATGGCCATTGAATAATCAGTATTTAAAACAGAATCATAATCCACAAGCATACATCTAGAGCAACCAGAAAAATAACAAGGAACAACATGATTAACAAAACAATAGATCAGTTACCCCCAAGTTTCTTAGACTATCACTGACATCCTCTTGTTGCTTCTGAAGGGTGGTCCTGAGTTCCTTGAATCCCTAAACACAATCACAGGTTAATATATAAACAGGCATATCTCTCAAATAATGAATTAGAGGATAAGATATTACTGATCTTAGTTGATCCAATTCACTATTGAGTGACTCCTTCATTGTTTTAAGCTCCTGCACAGGATACGAAGATAAATTTCATGTACTGAATATATCTCATCACTGAAATTAGATGGATCTGTGCTGCGAAATTGCCATGAAAATTAGAAATCTTGTTTGATATGGCTAAAGAAAAGCAAAGATTGAAGAACAGGAGAAAAATCAAGTATAGCACAGACAAATACTGAAAAAAAAAGTAAAATATCTGGAAGATAATCTTGGAAAAAAATAATCTGCTACCACATATAAAGAATGACTTCTTTATCCATTCAAGAATTGTTATGCTGATCATTTCAGGAGACATTAGCTTGGGTTTTTGCAATTAATTTGAGCGAGAACTCTCAGATGGCTTTCTATTAAGATTTGACCTCTAGAACCAAAATAAAAAATCCACAACATTCATTATGATCAGCAGTAATTGCATTCATCTATAATCAACTTCTATGGGCATGCATCAATTTACACAAACTAAGAATACAAACAGGACATATATTCAACATGGTATTTACCCAATAATTTTAGTAACCAATAATCCTATTGAAATCAAAATGGTTCAATTTAGGCAGATAGATGTAAAAACCAGTAAATCAAAAGGAAATCAAATGTTGGGTTTCAGATCCTGCAACATGTTAGACAAAGAACACTTACATCTTTGTAGGTTGCAACTTGTTTATCAAGTGTTATACTCCAGTTTTTCATATCCTGAAATATTACATACAGATGTTATCAAAAAAGAAAAAAAAAAATCTCTTCTTTACCAAAAGAAGAGTGAAGAGGATCAATATAGGGAGAATGTTACATCTCTAAGCTTTTGAAGTCTGCTTAATAGCTCGGATTGCGATTCATTCAATTCCTAACAAGAAAACAGGATCCATGAATAACAAAAACCACGGCAAATTCTTAAGCAAATACACCAAAGATTAATTCAATTATCTCACTGCAAACTTCGCTCCAATCTCTTGCAGATCCTCCTTCTTCTCATCAGGACTAATCTGTGAGAATTGCACTTCAATCATAAAATCAAGAAGAAAAAAAAATCAAATCTAAAGAACAACTAAATAAAGAGGTAAGAACAATCCAGCACATTTCCACTTTCAAATCGGGGATTGAAGTTGATAAAAATCAAGAGAAACACTCATCGCACCTTGATCTCCAAACCGATCAACTTCGGATCATTCCTTTCCTCAGTGGTAAGGGCCTAAGAAACCAGATTCAGATCAAAACAAGAGCCAAAGAACTCATCAACAAGATCGGAGATGAGACATACCTGATCTGAGGATGGCAAAGCTGGGTTGGAATCCGCCATTGGAGATGGAACTCTTGGATTAGGGCTTCTTCTGCTTCGAACTGGGGAAGAGAAAATGAGGAAGAGTGGGGAGATGTTGATTTGAATTGATAATGGAGAAAATTGGCGGACTAAAAACGAATTTAACGAGAGATTTTGCGAATGAGACCCTTACTATTTCACTTGCAACCCCTTTGAAAAATGTAATAATTAAACATAAAACGCCAATGAAAACTTTAACTCATTTCCCCTAGTTCTGGAACCAAGGAATATCCTGGGTTTCCATTTCTATTAAAAGCCCCGACATGTGTCCCTCCAATCACATGAAAAAAATATAACAACATCAGCGTAGAGATCGGTCGAATATACTTGGTAAAAATTGATATTCCCTGATTTCGAGCAGGAGATGAACAATGAACTTTAGGTCGAATACAAACACAAAAGTCTTTAGTGTGTGGAAGAGAGCGCATTAAGGCATTAACGCCAAGTCAATCGAACATACTAATGTGCTGAGTCCCTTTGACTAAGCTGGTCAGTCACCATACCAGTGTGTCAAGTCTCATGATCCACAAAGACTTATCCACCTCAAAAAATAAAAATAAAAAATTACCCGTTGTTTTTATAACATTACTTGCACTATAGTAACCTAGTTGGTAGTGAAATTAAAACATTAAAAATGGAGTGAATGTGCGTTTCACTACACCCGCAGCTTGATACTGAAAAATAAAGCACTTATTTTTCACACTTGCCAATAAGTTTTCTAATATTATTTGTAGCACCATATGGGGGCCCCTTAGGTGAAGGTAAAACCTTACAGGGACTTCCTCATAATTGTCATACATAAACCAAAGAAGGATTTAAGTAATAAACTATTTAATCAAATATTATTGAAGCTTATAAATCTGCCAGAAAAACTCGCCATGATGCATCATCAACCAAAGATAATAGCCATCCAAGTACATGAAACGATCGTTAACTTGTTAGAACTCCAATATACAGCGGTTTCGTGCAGCCGATGAACCACGGCACGGTACTTTTGCTACCATACAATAATATTACATGATGAACTAAGTCGGAAAATTAAAACGAAATGCACAACAAACGCTATTCACAGTTTCCTCAGCAAACAACACTCCAAATACATTTTTTTTTTTAACTTTTCACTGTGCAATAAGGATAGTTCCTGCGCCCAATACAGCAAAATCGTTATAGTATTATCCAAGAAACAAGCCTTGCTTCAATCCATAGCAGCTCGGCCTTGCCCACGAGGCATTTTCTTCGACCCCGCTGTAACAACAAGAGAAATTTATAATCTTTCCGGAGAAAAAGAAGATGGATACATACTGTCTGTGAGTAAAAAACCAGAGAGAGCACTTACTATCTTCAACATCCTTCAACTTGTAGTAATGAGGTGCGATTTCCACCAACCAGTCTGGTTTCAATTCGATAACCTGCATTGATTTTAAATGATTCGAATATTATAAGCCATTTATGGATCATAGGAAGCACAAGCTTTGATGTTGTCACGGAATTCATTTGTGGCAAGTTACCTGGCGCATGTACTCTTTGGCAGTAAGCACGAGTTCATGATAAATGACCCATCGTGGAAGCACCTAAAAGAGAAAAAAAAAATGATGAAACCCATTAGAATCATTATCGTTTAACAATCCACACAATGTTATGATACATATATGAGTTAAAAATAGGATTAAGACAGGTTGGGTAAAATGGAGAGGAGTTAATGGAGTTATATGTGATCATAAAATAGCTCTTAGATTGAAAAGTAAGCATTATAAAATGGTAGCTAGATCAACTATGATGTGTGAGTCATAATGTTGTTTAAACAACAACACACTCAAAGTATGAGTATGGATAAGAATGTTGAGATGGATGTCAGCCGTTGGACCGATCAAGGAATGAATTTATTCGAAATAGATTGATAGTAGCACATGTAATTGACAACTTAGAGAAAGGATCTACTAAGATGGTAGGCATATGACATGTCGCAGATGCCTCTATAAGAAAATTGGAAACAGTCCAATTGGAAGGTTGTAGAAAAGAGAGATGCGGACCTAAAAACTGTTTAATAGAAACTTTGCGTAATAATTTGTCTGTGTTTGGTTTCTCTAGTTCTTTAGCCTTCAATAGAGCAACATGTAAGAAAAGAGTTCATGTAGCCAATACCAAATAGATGGGACTAACGGCTTCTTGTTGTTATTGTTATATATGAGTGATCATAAGTGTTAACAAAATTGATGCAAAGTTTGATTTACAATAATTTAATTTCTTCAAGCTCGTTCTACATAGAATAACAAGCTTTGAATTTCACATTTAAAACAAGGTATGATACACTTAGTCTTTTCCTTAATTTTACCAACCCATACCATAATATAAATAAATAAATAAAAATCACAGGTCATGCAAATGTATAACAATTTACAAAGCAACGTTAGATAGATTGTTTACCTGTGCTAGACCAGAGCTGGGGTGTATGTATACTGTTTGGGGATTTTTGACAGTTTTATATGCTCCAGTTTTCTGCAGCCTTGCTGAATGATGGAAAAAACCTGAAAGGAACTCAAGAAGGTTGAAGCTCTATAGTAAATAGAAGCAAGATCAGGCCGAAATGCACAAGAAAACATTTTCACCTGAAGTGATAGCCTTCTTTACTGCATCCAAATCATTGGGACTTGCGGTGATTTCAATCTCAACTCTTTCCAAGAGACCCTCCAGCTGGTCTCTGATATCCCTAGCCCGTTTCATACTCCGGACCTGAGATAGCACGCAGCATGAACACATACACAACAAGCGTCATCTCATGGCAGTAGACTGAAAAGAACTGTGACAACTATTAAATTCATTTTAATTTATCAAAATAGTACCTGTATGTAGTTTTCATAGCACCATTGGGTGGAGAAATTAGTTTCTTTCCATGAATTGTAGACCTGAAATGACAACATCAAACAAGTTCAGGAATTATACAGTATAAGAAGCCATCATCACTTGGTCTATAAGCAGATGTAATGTGAAAATATACAAAAATAATGAGAGAATACATTCAGTAGTGCAATATGGTCCCCAACATTTCCTGTGTGGAAATTTAGCCTTGCATTGTCTGCATGAACTTGTTTGTCCTTTGGTCGGTAGAATATTGAATTTCCCACAGACAACATTGCAGCAATTGAAATAATCTCATCAGAACATTTGTATTTGTCTGATGCAACAATCATCTTGGAAAGCATGGGATCCAAAGGAAACTCTGCCATCCTTCTCCCAACCATGGTCAATTCTCCCTTACTATTTAATGCACTAAGAGCAAATAGTAGCTCAAGGGCTTTCAGTATTGCCTCGGAGGGGGGTGGATCCATGAAATCAAAATTCACCAGGTCATGAATCCCCAGGCTCTTCAGAGTGAGTACAACATTAGCAAGGTTGGTCCTCTGTATTTCTGGTACAGTGTTATCTTCAAGGTCATGGTGATAATTATATGCTGTATACAAACGAAAGCATTTTCCAGGTCCAGTACGTCCAGACCTACCGGCTCTTTGCATTGCAGAAGCCTTTGAGATTGGATTGATCTGCAAGGACTCCATACCTGTCCTTGGATTATATGATTTTATCTTGCAGAATCCAGGGTCAACAACATATTTAATACCATCAATTGTCAGTGATGTTTCGGCTATGTTTGTCGCCAAAACAACCTTGCGAGCTCCCTCTGGTGTTGGTTCAAAGATTTTGGCCTGAAGCTCTGTTGGAAGATTAGCATAAATTGGGCATATAATAAGCTCTGCTATCTTTGTACCTAAACCCCTTGTCCGATGCTTCAGTATCTCATCAACTGTTTCTATTTCCTCCTGTCCAGTGAGAAATACAAGAATGTCACCAGGTGGTTGTGTCACGTGAATTTGAAGAACAGTGACTATGGCTGCATCAATGTAATCTGCTTCAGGCGCCTTTGTGAAATGTATATCAACAGGAAACCGCCTTCCTGGTATTTTAAAAATCGGGGCTGAGTCAAAGTAATCACTGAACTTCTCAGCATCAAGCGTTGCACTAGATATAAGCAATTTGAGATCTTTCCGGAAACGAGAAATATCCTATCAAGGGTATACAACAAGAAGTGAGACAATCTTGAATACAAATTTACAGAATACAGCTAAATATGAATCTGCCAAGGCAAACTCATCCAGATCTTTTAATCGAGAATTCAGCTTACCTTCACTAAACCAAATAAAATGTCTGTTGAGAGTGTTCTCTCATGTGCCTCATCCACCATCACAACACTAAGGATGTTAAACAAAAAGTTAAGAGACATAAAAACGAAAAATACAACTGTGATAACCAAGTGTCTCCTAAATTTGAAATCCACCTGTAACTGGCCAAGTCAGGCTCACCAAGGAATTCACGCAACAACATCCCATCTGTCATATATTTCAGAATAGTTTTCTCTGAAGTACAATCTTCAAACCGAATGGAATAGCCAACCTGCATGTCCACAACATACAGGAAGCAGATGATAATGAATGAACCATGTCATAATCAACTAGATGTGAAAAAAGAACATTTGCACAACTGCAGGTGGACAGGAAACCAAGGGGCTAAACAGACACACCTCATGACCTAGTTTCACACCCATCTCCTGTGACACTCGTGCAGCAACACTCATGGCTGCAACACGTCGTGGTTGTGTGCATCCAACCTACAATAGGTTAATAAGGTCAACAACATGCAACTGAACTCTGACTTTAGAAAAATCTGAACTAAAATCTTTTCCTTGTCACAAGTATAAGGGGCAAGAAAAATTCAGAATATAGGGCAGAATCAGGCAATTCACTAGTACTCAGAGAACAGTTTGGGAGACTCTAATCTAAAAACTACAAATATTTTTACAAAAATGTAATGTTTAAATAAATAGATGAGTAATTCATAAAAATACAAAATTCCGGAAACTTTTGGAAACCCAAATAATATATAGAGCAATTACAAAAACTTCATGAAATTCATGCAATGAAAAATAAAAAGAATTCAGGGACTATTTTTATGAACCTATGGTCACTTTTAGAAGCACATATTGCATTCAACACAGGAAAACATAGTATGGGCAGTAAAGGATGATAAGTAAAATTCACAGATTCCCATCACAAGGTTTTAAGAGACACAAAACATAGGTTCCGAAACAAACAAAGAAGTACAAAACCTTGCCAATTGTTCTTCTAGTCAGTAACTTGCGGTTCTAAGAAAAATAAAAGTATGATATCAAATTCTTCATGTAATACCTTCCCATGTTTTGTATATCCAGCTTCATGAAGGTATTGAGGTATCTGAGTAGTCTTTCCAGAGCCAGTCTCCCCAACAATTACAAGGACCTAACACAAAAGAAAAAAAATATGATTTTAACCTGTCAGAACACTAATGTTGGATATTGCCACCTAGTGGCATGTACCACAGACTACCTTATCACCATAGACAAACAAGGGCTCATCTTCCTTTACCAAAGTCCGGCATTTATCCCCTAACGGATACCCCACAACTATCATTTAATATGTCCAACATTATTGTGCACAACTTTTTTTTAATCTTATACTAATGATATGGATCAGTAAAGATCCATTGGTTTTAAACAATTATTAGCCATAGATTTTTTTCACAGCCTCAGTTTGTTGGAACAAGCATGAATAGGGCTGTACAATGCACATAAAAATTAGAACATATGGATAATAGAACCCACTATTGGTATACTCAGCACAAGCACAACTTCGAAACCGAGAGAGAACACAAAAGTCACTATTGGCTAAGTCTTTGACTTCATGTACACTACAAAAAATATAGAACAGTATAAATTGATGTTTGCCATTTTGTTCTTTTTAAAGAATAGAAGGTGAAAGGCAGTCAAAAGGGTTTTGGAGATTCTTCAAAGAACGCATGGATTACAAATCTAGATGAAAATCCAGCACTACTTATGATTGACATCCAAGCCTGTATAACTCAAGTATCAATTGTCTAAGGTTTAGCAATCTACTAGCAGAAAAACAAAATAGTGAGTAAGGGCCGCAATCTCTTCCAATCAATGATAACTCCCATTATTGCAATGCAGAAGTAATGTGAGATTCCACATGCAGCTAATTGTTTGCAATGGCCTTAGACAAGTAAACAAAATTATCCACTGAATGCTGCTCAAACATGGAATATGCAGGAAAAAAATTGAAGAATAACATGAAGGTAATATCTGGGAAATTATGGACAGACAAGAACAATTACTAGTTCCGAAAGAAAATAGAACCAAACCAGTACAAAACTATACTGACCTGATGATCATTAACAGCCTGGAGTAGTTCTTCGCGATAAGGATAGATGGGCAAGGTCTTCCTATCATCCTGAGCAAGCACGAGAGAACATCAAAATGTAACACATTTTTGCAACTCAAACTGACACTGAAACCATGGTTGTTTCTTTAAACAAAAGCAAGTAAAGCCACAAAACCCACATAAGCAATGGAAAAATTTGCAAGCCGAAAGTTGTTAAAGACGTCATACTTGAATCTTTTGAAGTGCAGATTTTGCAGCAACATCTTCAGGAGTCTCGCCATCCAATGCATCTTCATACTGCTTGAATACACATCTAAGATCAGAACAGCATTCAGGAGATAACAACCACAGCAAATGTAAGAATCAAGGGAAAAAAATGTTTTATGTCTTTCCACCTGGACACCATCCATAACAGATTCCTTGATGAAGTCAATCCCATCCTCAAAAACATACCTAAATGAATAGCCCCAAAGAAAAATGCTCCTGTTAGTAACTATCAAGAGATGAAAACGCATATGCTTGAAAAAATTAAAAAGTTTATGCTGATAAACTGTACCAAAACCCAAATCATGTTAAAAGAGACAAAAAATGTGATTACATGGAAAATAAACAGGCAAAAAACACAAAACACATCATGGTGACAGGAAAACAAAGAATAAAATAGTATGTGAAACTCACTGATAATCATCCACTGCTTGTTTTTTGTTCTTAGAGCCAAACTTTAGGGTTGCCTTACCTGCAATAACAGAAATTATTACTTTGGATTGTCCAAAATATAATACTGTTTAACAATGAGGAAAAAGACTAGGCATAGATAATACCAATTTGGTGTTCTTCCCATGCTTCTTGTTCTGCAAACGGATTCATTTTATCACCCACAGCAGAATCCCTGATTGAAGAAAGAAATTATTCAGAAACATTCTAGAAAAAATGTAAATCAATAGCATGTAACTAAATTGAGTTACATATACCATACAGACAAAGACAAAGGATATGAATGGTGCCAAAAAAAAAAAAAAGGAGAAAGAAAAAAATAAAAAAGGGGTATGTTTCTGGCAAGGTGAAGAAGACAATCACTATATCAAGTTCACTCACTTGTATCGCTGCACAGCTGCAGCAAATCTTTTCTCTTGATTTACACCCCCCTCTTGATCATATGCATCAGGCATCCTATACTGCCCTTGTTTTATCATGAGAAACAAAATGTTGTTATGATCATATAAATAAACAAAAAGGCCTTAACATGTAGAAATTCTAAAAAGATAACAATTAACAGAAACAATAATATAAAAAATAAGCGATTTACAATATCAAATCATAAGGTTTGCTT
Source organism: Dioscorea cayenensis subsp. rotundata (assembly GCF_009730915.1). Lineage (NCBI taxonomy): Eukaryota > Viridiplantae > Streptophyta > Magnoliopsida > Dioscoreales > Dioscoreaceae > Dioscorea > Dioscorea cayenensis. Next base: position 20,470,192 of record NC_052476.1, on the reverse strand, counting down.
ATTTACAACATAAAAAATATAGCTATACTAATCATCCACTGATGTTTAGAATTAAAAAACCCAATTATTAATTGCATAATCATATTACGAAATATTACAATTACCACTTTACTACATAAAAAATTTATTTCTAACTCAACAAAGTCCCCTGTGAATTCTGATAAAATATATATGGAAAAAAAACCTTTGGAATCAGACATGAAGTGCACGTGGCATAGTTCAGGATATACCAAAAAGAAACAATCTGAAGTCCTTTTAACACCCAATTATAGCGAGCAATACACTTTCCTTACGAACTGAGTAACAGGTGATGGAAATGATACAGAAATTAATTCCTCATCAATATAATATCAGACATACTACACAAAAATATTAAAACCATCAGAAGATCATTCCATGCAGCAGCCCCAGCTAGTGGGATGCAACAGGAAAAGAGATTATGGGGAAATTTTGCCAAAATAACAGAGTAGATATTGCTGCAAAACAAATGAACATAAAAGGAGTAATAACTATATGAACAAAGAGGAGATATTCATTACCTCATCAATATCATCAAGATTTTCTACATGCTCTTTGGCAAGCTCAAAAATTTGTTTCTTGTACCTACACACAATAAACCAACCAAACGTAAACAAATTAATCAGATGCACATAATGGAGTGTATCACCAAAATAAAATGAAGAAGAAGAATCTGAAGATATAAGAGAAGGTCGCCAAATAGGTAAAATGAAAATAAAAAAATAAATGCAACTCTCTAATTAAAAGATAAAAGTGAATGCAGTAAATCATTACCTAAACTCGCGCTCTTCTGCTTCTGTCAACTTGACACCCTCAAAGAGATACTCATGGTCTATAATATCATCCCTGGGATGGGCAAGTCATTTTAAAAATTTAGGCATTATTTAAGAAAAATCAACTGGTTAAAGAATTTGTATTGATACAAAACTGCAACATATGATGAAAGAATAATTTACAGAAAGTACACCATACCGCAGCTCCAAAAGCTTCTTCTCTCGCCTTTTCTGCAAATACATTTGTCTCGACACCACTCTGATACATCAATAAAACAAGTTATAGCCATAATTCAGGTTTGTATAAAAAAGGTTTGTACAAATAATAAGCTAAGGTGAGTTATTCACAGGAGCAACAAGTCTATTTATTGAAAAAAAGCTTACTTATTCATTAACACATATAAACCCCTGATGTGATTATTTTGGACAAACCTGAGATGCCAGGAGTATAGGGAACTTACACAAAGCAATTCTACTAGGAAGCTTGGATAAACTCAAATCAAATGTATTTCCTTTGCATGATTGTACTTTAGGTTATTACTCTTTATAAACTAATGCAAGGTGAGGGAGAATTACATTTCAAGTAAGAGAGACTCACATTTTTAGTATCCCCCAATCTAATAGGAATTAAAGAGATAAAAGGTTCAGATGGTAGTAATTTGGTATTCCAACTTGTGAACCAAACATCCAGCCAATAACTTCCATAAACATTAGGGGTGTATTCGGTCGGGACTTAGATGGTAGGTTGACATTGTTTTAAGGAGAAAACTTTTAAATAGAATTGACCCAACTTTGACTTAATTATTAATAATCAAAATAAATATCTTAAAATTAAAATTTTACCTTTTTAAGTAATAGTAGTTGTTTATTAATAGTGACAATTTTGAAAATTAATTATCAAATATATTTATTTGAAGGAAAAAATTTCGTAGAAAAAGCTGGGAGGGGTAACCTGCTGGTATTTGGTTGGAAACTTAGGGTGAACTTGGGACACCTTAAGGTAACCTAACAACCAAATATAGCATAGAGACTTGCAAAACACATCTTTTTCTTTTACATTACAAATTTAAAACAACATGTTGGCATTTGACAATTTAAAATTTTAAGTTGGCGATCTTCCAGAAGCAGAACATCTAACGCAACCATTTCTTTAAGGTGATCTAACCCCATATGGGAAAGAAACTACTAACAAACATTAAAAACTAGGCTTCATGAGCAAGAACCTTAGATCTGAAGTGTCGTCTTGCTCCATAGCTGCAGATCTTCGAATCATCTCCTCTGCAGCAGCAATAACTAACTAGTAAGTATTTATCCGAAAGCCACATAAAAACAGACATCATGAAAACCTCACCTTCCTCCTTCTTCGAAACCTTGGGTTCCATCAACTATTGAAGAAGCACAAAGACAATTAAAGAATAGTCACATCAATCAGGATCAAGATATCAACGACACGTCTTCTTAAAGAAAGGAACAAAAATGAACAAACAAATAAATTGCATGATAAGATAAAGAAAAGTTGATAGCTTCATTTGGCCACTAAACCTCTATATACATTTTTCTACTCTAAAGCGTTCAATTTTGATTAGCATTAGTGATGAACTCAACAATGCCTAATTACTTGGATAATTATGTCTCTGTTTTGAGTTTTTTTTTCGTTTTTAATTGTTTTAAATTAGTTAGTGATAAGTTTATTTGGAATAAATTATCCTTCAAATAGAATTAAAATCTTTCCATCTAGGAGTTTAGCCGCATGAGGAGGTACGTTTAATTTATTCTATTCACAGCTCAATTAGAGAGAACTATTAAATAGATTCTTGTGAGGGAGAGACTGGCATTCCTTGATAGCAAGAGACTATCCATATCTTACCTTAGTTCTGTCAGGGAAAATTCACAAGCTCTAGTCAAGGGTCTGTGAATTGGGCGGCATCAATCAGAAGGTTAAAAATATAGACATGGTAAAAGTACTTCGGTGTATGAGACTAGTTTGAAAAATAAGCAAACATTACAACCTTTAGATCCTCACCCACAAAATAAATAAATAAATAAATAAAAAGAGCATTCAATATCTACCGGAAATAATTGTATGAACCGTGAGGTGACAAACAAAGGATTCAACTTTATTAAAAAATGAAGAAGGTAAGCTGGCTCGTGATAAACTTAAAAATAGGTTATTAGATATATCTTGGTAACAAGCTAAAAAACTCCTTCCAAAATATTACAAACTAAGGAATTTGTGTGCCTAGAAGTTGGACTAATATTTTTATATTTAGACAAGGAATTATTCAAAAGCAGTAACTTGTTTTTGTCATCATTATTCTAATAGAATAGTCAATGATTCCTAAGGTAAAATCCATCTTATTCTTTGAACCATTACAATCCACTTTTGCCATTTAGACCAAGATGGTTGTGGTAATCACTAAATCAACACTGTTGAAGAACAAATTATACTTATTTTTCAACAACTAAAATGTATGTTACTTTTCTTCTAAACAGAGGATTTAGTTATATTGAACTGCCTCTAGTCTTCCACACATGTACTCATATTCTATCTTCGACCAAAGAAAGGATCAACATGATAAGTTAAAAAATAAAAATAAAATTGAACTTCATTTGTCATTGAAGTACCTTCCGAGTTCCAGCTGCATCTCTTTCTCTAATATTCCTTTCCAGTCGCTCTCTTGCTTCTTGATCACGTATTCTAGCTGCTTCTGACTGCAGAAGGCCAAAAAAATATTAATTTAGGTAAAGCAATGGTAATTGCATTTTAAGACCATCAAAATTAAAAATGATCAAGTAACATAGCATAATAATCAGCAAAAAATATCAATTTAAAGGAAAGACAACAGATAAAATATTCCTCAATCAATATAGTAAACCTTTAAAAAGACCAGGTAGTGGGGTCACCCCAGGTTACCCCAAGGCGCTGACCATACACCCCAAACTTATCCTGCTAACATTTTTTGGTAAAGTTTAATTATATAAATAACTTTCTTTATTAATTAATTAAAAAATTTATTAATATTAATTTAAAAAACAATCAATAAATTTTAAATTGCAAAACAAATATTTGTTTTGATTAGTATTAATCAAAACAAAATTTGGTGAATTCTAAAGAAAACACTTTCCTGCAAAACCATTTCAAGCTTCCAAACTTTTTAGCCCTGCCATTCTAACCTATAATGAATCATACAGTGGGTGCAAACAGGATTATCCCAACAAACTACAATCATACTCACAAGACGGTGCCCGTAAGGGCAAATTGCCATCTACATAATATCTTCGCTCGTGATTATACTACATGTGCAATGCTTCATAAGCAGATACTTTAGCTTTCTATAGTGCTTTTGAACTTTTAAACATTGATCAAACAGATAATATGCAAACCCTGTAGCATTGAGGAAAAAGTTTATTTGTCTTTACATATTATGAATTGGCACACAGTCAACTTAACTCTGACCATTCTTCTATAAAACAAGTTTCCAAGTAAAAACAACTAAAATAAATAACTTAAATGAACCACCAAATACATTATCATATAATAGTACACTTTTCAATCACAACAAAATAATTAACACAAAAATAAATAATATAAGGTACCTCACTGTCATCATCGCCATCATCGCCATCATCAACCTCAGAAGTACGGCTTCGAACTTGGCGCCCAACATCTTTGGATGTAGTCACCTAATGCATAGCATAAATCAAAAGAAAATCAAGTATCAGACAACATAGGACTGAATGACAGCTTACCATATGAAAGGGAAAGTGCTATGAAGGAAAACACCATGCCTCATCATCTTCATCATCTTGGGTTTCATTTTTCCTCCTAAAACGCTTTCTATGGGACTCTTTTTTTCCAGGCTGAGAAGCTGCAGAGGTGGCAGTTACTGAGCCAGCTCCTTCATCATCGTCATCATCAGCATCCAACAATTTGTAACTCATTTGCTTCTTTGCAAACAAAGCTGCTTCTTTTTCCTGTTTTTGGTAATCCTGGATCAAGAAGAAAACATATAAACCAAAGGATATACTTAACAATTAAAAAAAGAAAGCATCAAACTATCACAGTTTGTAATCAAAGTACCAAATTACTTTTTCAATTTTAAGAGCCTTTGACATATAACTTGGAACAGATTAATCTACCTTTTCTAAACTGATTGCAAGCATAACCATCATTACAACAGAGATTGAAATGGAGCCAAGTAGGGACTTACACTCATACCAGATTGTCTGTGAGGAACTTTAGCAAATATCTCTTCAGCAAACGACCGTGTGTCTGCTGATGAAGAAAACCCATATTCCAACAACTTGCTTAGAAGATCAGAGGGTGAAGACGATTCCTTAGCTGCAAGAACAAGCAAAATTCATTCACAAACTAACTAAAATAAACAAAGAATGGTTAGAAGAAATTCAAAATCAAACTCTTGATAATTACACAAACGGATAACATATTGCACGACAACGCTCTTGGAGTATCCCATCAGAGTCATCAGCTTATCCGAAACCCAAGTTTTCAAGTAGCTCTCGCTTGCCATTTTTGATCCTAATGCACACAAACATCAACATCTTCAAAGGAATGAACTGAAGATACGAACCCAAAAACATGAACAAAATTTTTTAAAAAAAAACACCACCAATTCTAAATTTTACGCTCTAGTCAAGAACAAATTTAAAAACACATCAACAACCACTGTTTCTAGGGTTTACAATCTCATAAAAAAAACGACTGAAATCACAACCAGAGCCATTATTTCTAGGGTTTACAATCTCATCAAGAAACGATTAAAAACACATGCACAACCACTATTTCTAGGGTTTACAATCTCATCAAACAACAATTGAAAGCACACACGCAGAACCAAACACATCCAGAACCAAAAATTCTAGGGTTTGGCCATTGAGCAAGAGGCTATCAGAGCAATACCTGGATATCAACAGAAGGATGCACGCGTCGAAGATCGAAGGAGAAGAACGGAGAGCTTTGCTTCAAGCTTGCCGGCGAGGAGAATGGGGAAAGATCGCAAGGCTGCGAATTTGGGTTGTTTATATCTAGCACCTTGCCGTGGCCTCCAACCTCGAGATCGGCTTCAAAAACACAAAAATATGAGTTGGATGAGAATTTTAAAAAAATTTTAAAATTTCAATTAATGTGTCAAACCCAAAAGAAAATGGCTTTATTTATTTATTTTGCTTGCATGCCCCTCGAATAAAAGAAAATTATTTACACCCCGCCATAAAAATAGTACCCCTGATAAATGAATCAGTAAAAATTACAAACAAACCAGGTAAAAAATCTGATGTCAATAATTAATAAAATAAGTTTTTTTTACATGTCTTATTATATATATATATATATGCTACATAAAAATAACAATTATTTATATATTAATAAAATTTGTGTATATATTTTTATTACTCATTATTATTTGCTGATCTGAAACCAATAATTAATTAAAAATCTTTTAATAATTAAACTATTTTTTACCATTATTTTTTATATTTTAAAATAAATAAAATAATAATAAACACAAAAAATCAATATACATTTTGTTAAAACTATAATTTAATTTTCGCATATTTTATTTGGATATTTTCTAATATATATATAGGCATAAAATTTTCAAAATTCACATATTTCTTGAAAATTTGAAGTTCTACAATTTATATTTGAAACTTATTGATGTTTAGCAGCAACAATCCGACCAGCGCATCTGGTGTAGTGGTATCATAGTACCCTCCCACGGTACTGACCGGGGTTCGATTCCCCGGATGCGCAAACTAGTTTGATGCTTTTTTTATTATTATTTTGATAAAGATTAAATTATTTTAAAATTGTTAGACATTTTATTTTTATTTATTTATTTTTTTTAGCTAATCAAACATCAATATCACCGGTTTTAAACGTTTCTTCAATTTTAGGAGCTCTCTCATGTTTTCAAAGAAGCGTGCAAAAAGTTTTGATGATGGTTGTAAAGTCTTTTATTTTCAACATTTTAATTTTTTTTTTTTTTAGCTAATCAAACATCAATATCACCGGTTTTAAACGTTTCTTCAATTTTAGGAGTTCTCTCATGTTTTCAAAGAAGCGTGCAAAAAGTTTTGATGATGGTTGTAAAGTCTTTTATTTTCAACAATTTCAAATTTGAGGGATTAATTGTTACTTTTATACTCATAAAAACTATGTTATTAATTGTAGAAAAAATTATATAAAATTTAATCCCTCATACTAGCCCAATTGTTAAAACATTCATTCTTCTGAGTAAGCAAAGTCCTCTGTGAGGATGTGTGGCATACCCAAAACAGATTCATGTAATAGCTTGACAGTAGTTTGTCTATTTTGTAAAAAAAATAAAAAATCAATATATCAAGATATATCATTATCATATATATATATATATATATGATGATAAAATAGATAAAAGAGAAGGGTGATGATAATAGAAAACGTCCGTAAACAAGAAAAAATTAAGAAAAAAAAGACATAGAAGAGATAAAAGACAAGGGTGTACATAAAAGACAAGTAACAGTAAAAAAACAATGATAAGAATTATACTTGCCGTGAAAAACCATATGTTGGTTGATTTAAGAAAAAAAAAATCCAGTAGGATGTTGTAAATCAGATTTGCCAGATGTGATTAAAAAATTACAAAAGATTATAATGTGATTATTATTCATAAAACCCATGATGGTGCAGAACACTAAGAAACGTCTATAAAGAACAGTAATCTATGATATAAATAAACAATCGTTAGATGGTGATCCAACAGTTATAAGAGATACGTTTATAAAGAACAGTAAGTAATCTAGGATATAAATAAACAATCGTTGGATGGTGATCCAACAGTTGTAAGAGACGTCTATAAAGAACAGTAAGTAATCTAGGATATAAATAAACAATTGTTAGATGGTGATCCAACAATTGTAAGAGAGACGTCTATAAAGAGTAAGTAATCGAGGATATAAATAAACAATCGTTAGATGATGATTCAACATTTATAAGAGAGACGTCTATAAAGAACAGTAAATAATCTAGAGACTTTCCCGGATTACCATTTCCCATGTATATGTATATATATATATATATATATATATATACCACAAGTCCCTAAACCTAAAACTCTCTCAATCCATCAATGTCCCAAAGAATCCTACATGCACTATCAAGGCTACAATCCACATCCCAACTCTCACAAATCCAAGCTCAAATCATTCGCCAAAACCTCCTTCTCAACACCACCATCTCCTCCTCCTTCATCACCACCTCCACCACCGTTCTCCGTCTCCTCTCCCCTTCCCTCCTCCTCTTCCGCCACCTCCCTCGCTACCCTCCTCACCCTTTCCTCTCCAACACTCTCCTCCACTCCCTCTCCCTTCTCCACCTCCCTCACCTTCTCCTCCTCACCTTCTCCCTCTCCCATTCCTCCTCCTTCCCTTTCCAACCATAACACTTTCCCTCTCGTCCTCAAACCTCTCGCCCACCTCCGTCTCCTCCGTCATGGCACTACTGTCCACGCCCTCACCGTCAAGACCGCGCATTCCACCGACATTTACGTTCTCAACTCCCTCCTCAATCTCTACTCATCTTGTGGCGATCTCCAGTGTTGCGAGAAGGTGTTCAACGAAATGCCAAGCCGAGAAGTTGTGGCTTGGAGCACCATGATCATGGCGTACAGAACCAACGGCAAGCTCAACCAAGCACTGATCATGTTTGAAAGGATGCAGTTTTGCTGGCGTGGCACCGAACCGGGTCACGATGGTGAACGCGCTCGCCGCTTGTGCGGCGAGCGCCGCGGTTGAAATGGGCGTGTGGATTCATAACTACGTGAGAAGAAGTAGGTGGGTGTTGGACGTAGTGCTGGGGACTTCACTGGTTGATATGTATAGTAAATGTGGGAGGGTTGAGGATGCAGTGAAGGTGTTTGATGAAATGCCTGAGAAGAATGTGTGGACATGGAACTCGGTGATCGGAGGGATGGCGATGGTGAAATGCGGGGATGAAGCTTTGATGTGGTTCTTGAAAATGGAGGAGGAGGGAGTGAGGCCGGATCCGGTGACGCTTGTCGGAGTGCTTTCTGCTTGTAGTCATGCAGGGATGATTATGATGGGCCGGAGATTGTTTCGGTTGATGGTTGAAGGGAAGTATGGTTTCCGGCCGGGGATTAAACACTATGGATGCATGGTTGATATGTTTTGTCGAGCAGGGATGATCGGCGCGGCGGTGGAGGTTGTAGAGAGGATGCCTTGGGAGGTAAATGTGGCTATATGGGGGTGTTTGTTGAAGGGGAGTAGAGCTCATGGAGATTTGGGGTTGAGTGAATTTGCGGCGAGGAGGCTTGTGGAGATCGAGCCGGGGAATGTAGCACATTATGTGGTATTGGGTAGTTTGTACGCGGAGATGGGGAGGTGGACGGAGGCGGAGGAGTTGAGGAGGAGGATGAAGGCAATGGGGTTGAGGAAGGATGCCGGCTGGAGTTTGGCGGAGAATGACGAGGTAATCACCAGTGATATTGAAGAACATGTTGGTGTTCCTGCAAGAATAGAATAGAGTAGGAGGCCTGAGTAAAATGTGGATTATTGTGGTAACAAACAAGGAAGATGATATTCAGCTCATAAAAGTACACAATGTATTTTCAGAACAAAAGAATTTTCTTCCCCGGTGTATGTTATCTATGAAAGCAAAGATATGGTCAGAGAACTATTGAGAGTATTACAAGACATTACACAAAAAAAGACAGCAAAGGATTTTGCTTATTATTGGTCAGCCAAATATATGGAAAATAAATTACAATCAAATTAAAACACAACAACCGCGGAATGAATTTAGTGAAGGACCATAAAGAAACTATCAAGAATCAGTTTTATCTGGAGGACTTCCGGCGAGCCAGCCCCAGACACCACCGGAACTTTGTCTTTGTTTTTCATTCAATGCTGCCTGTTCCGAAGCAGCCTTCTGCCGCCGAAGTAACTCAACTTCCTTCTCTAATGTTTCCATTGTTTGCAGTTTCTGGCGGAGCTCCGCAACATCAACCTGTCGACATGATTACTCGTTAATTTGTTGATGCTAAAATCAATATCAGAATTTGCATCTGTTTAAGTAACAGATTGAAGTAAACTATGGAAAACACAGAATAGACTAAAACTAGAAATGGATGTCCCTCAACCGTAAATAAGCTAAGATAACCATTTTATATTTACTGGCATATCAAATAAGAAGAAAGAAAACAATGCATTCAAACAGATATCAGTTAAATATAATATATATATATATATACACCAATCAAATAACAGCTAATTCAACATCTACTGCCAACAGTAGTAACCGCGTGAGAAGTGCGGTATGGCACTGTACTACATACCTCAAGTTTAAAGCATCTGGACTGTTCAGCAACAAGCTGACCACGGATGGATTGAAGCTCCTGCAAGTTTAAAGCATATGGAGAAGTTTAAGGTACTTTTTGTAAAGAGAAAAGTATTAAGAAGAAGTGTTATCTCTGCACAAAGGCTGAGTTGGCTACATCAGAACATGGTGAGTGCATTTCTCATCATGGAACAGTTTTTATAGTTTTGTGCAACTCAGGATGTAAGAATGTAACAAAGTAGTCACACAAATTGTCCATTAAATTCAACAGACATACCCCAGAGGCTACAAAGGAAGGTTTTACAATTTATTTTTTTTTAAAAAAAGAAAGAGCACTAATAACAAGAACAGAAGAAAAATGGTGTAAATTGAATACCTAATAAGTAATGAACAATGGTTTGCAACAATCAAAAAAAGAAGTCAGGACAGGCAGCTAAAATTCTAACAATCCGGAGCCGGGGATAGCATTCGTGTCAAATATCGTGAAATCTGTTCGTGATGTATAGCATTACTCAAATTCTAAATGTTATCTACAGTTTGAAAATATCAGACCAAAAGCCCAGAACAGCAGCATCAAGTCTGTTCAATGAATGTCTGTGGTGCTTACCTTCGTAAGTTCAATGTTTCTCGAATCTGCTTCTGATAGGTCTTGCTTAAGTTGCAGGTTCTGCATTTGTTCCTTTGCCAGCGCTGCTTCTAGTTCTTCTTTCTCTGTCTTAATAGCTTCTACAAGTTGTCTGTTTGCGTCCTCACTTGCAATGTTCTGAAAAAATTAGTTACATAGTGAGAATCAGAGTAAAAAAACCATGCAACCTTTAATTACAGGCTCTTTAGTGAAAACTGACACTGCAGGTTACTTACTCTTTCGTATGATGTTAAATAGAACAGAATAAGTTAAATTCATGAGGAAAATTAAACCATTTCTGTATCCCATACCTACAAACTAATATGTCAAAGGGGAAGCGGGCAACATGCTAATTTACTGTTCACCATAATTTATGAACACATGCCCAGACATGCAAGAGATAAAATTAACCCAGATTAAGTTGTCCTTAACAACCACCATGCTTTTCTGTTTCCAAACACAACTTGATTTTAACTTTCTTACCAAAGTCGCACGTTCTCCATTGTCCATTACAATCTCTCTCATCTTCACATCTGGAGCAGTTTCAGAATCAGGCTCAACATCCCTGCTAGCATTAGTAGGTAGCAGGGCAGCCATGCTTTCTGATGCAGGGCTCTCCACCACTTTCGGCTGCACTTCTGATTTGTGGCTTGGTTTAAGAACATAGACCTGAACATCAAAATCTTCATAAGAAATTAAGCATCCACAAAACTGGAGAGCTAACAAAATTAATTATTATCCACCTCATTGCTATAACGTCCATTATATCCTCCAAATGCCACAAGAAAATCTTCACCATTATACGAGCCTACCACCAAACTCAGTCCCTGCAAAAAAAGACCACTCGCGAAGATCAGATATCCACCAGAATAAAATTTACACAGCCTGTCTACTGTCATGAAGCCACATGAAAATAGAAACAAAGAGTCTAGATTGTCACTGGAGATATATTACATGGCTGTTCATTGTAAGTAATCATAAGATTATAAAGGGCTACATTTTTATATGACCATAGGATTGAGAGTTTGTAATGCAAAGACATTGCACAAACATGATATTTTGAGTTAAGAGCAAATTTAGTTAGTGATGGATTCTTATGAAACTGATATTGAGAATTAAGTATGTAAGGTTCATCTATCATGCATGTTCGTTCTGTCAGTTGAATTTATGACACATATGATCACTCAATATGACGTAATGCTTATCTTAAGTCTATCAAAGGCAACCTTTCTTAAAGCAAGTCATTTACGTTCTCATTATCGCAACAAAAAAGCCAAAAAAGATTGATATCTAGGCTAATGCGGTGACATGCCAAACTGAAATCAAAGAAGAATGCAAAAAACAAAGCCAAAGAAAGTACTTATACATCCTACACGCTCAGCATCTCACAGGCACAGATGAATGCTATGATAAAATACCATGCATATCATATTGAATATAAGAGATGATCACATTTAAATTTCAATAAAAATCATTCTGCATGTGATGTTGCAATTTTCAGATAGATATCACCAACAATCATTGCATATGATTTTATAAGTACTACAGATTTAGAGTTTTCAACTTTCTATAAGAAAAGGTAGACATTAGCAAAAGGGAGGAGACCGAACCTCACTAGCAACAGGCACACGCCCTTGAACAGTCGTAACAACAGACCATAACAATGTGGTCATGTTAAGAACAAGTGTTTCAGAGACACCTGTAGAAATAAATAAAATTGACCATAAGTAACCAGCAGCCTGCCGAAAATAAATTAAAAACAGTTTTCTGTGAGCAAAAAAATTACACACATACCATTCTTGTTATCACCACCGCCAACAATGAACCAACTTTCCCCTACTGTGACACCAGCATGGCCTGCTCGTGGGGCTGGTGTAACACCCTGTTCCTTTGGCCTTGACCATTCCATCTGCAATAAGACATTATAGAAATAAGAAAAACTAATTTTGTCCAAATTATTTCTATACTCCTGCCGAACTTTCAATTAGTTCTTACAATCTTCAAATCAAGAACATGGAGATCATTGAAGCATGTTGCATGAGATCCACCACCAAAAATCAAAAGGTATCGATCTGCATGGCAAGCAGCTGCATGCCCAGACCTTGGTGAAGGTGATGTGCCTCTGGAACCCAAAAAAATCAAATCATTGTAAAGCCATAGTTTCAAAAGTCATTGTATCATTGTCGCTTCTGTAATAACAAGCTAGTAGTGAACCCTGACAATAATTCAAACTACTTCAGTTGAAGTTGAGTTATCTGACTAAATCTGAAAGATAGCCTATCCTTACAAACTTCAAATTCTTCCAAGGATTAACAGAATATAAGACAAGCAAAGCATACAGAGATCATAATGGTTCATGTGGATATGAATTAATATCCTAGATTGCTTGTGTTAAATAAAAAAATACATATGACAACAAACATTTTAGAAAATAACAAAATACATTTCACTAGAAATGATAACAACTAAATGATACAATTTAACAAAGGTTATATAAACTCTTTAACAGATAAAAGAATTGCCAATGTATGGGGAACCAAAATCAGATACAACAAGAAGCTGTTTGTCACAATGGGGAACCAAAATTATTTAGGAAAGGAAAATGAACTTTGATGATGTGCCTCTTACATGGTATCTATTTCATCCCAGGTCATGGTTTCCAAGTCAAGAATATGCAAATCATTTAAGAGATTTCGCTTAGCATCTTCGCCACCAAAGATCACTAGAGTTGTCCCAACCAGGGTTACTGACTGACCACCACGTGATATCTATGAAAGTTAAAAGAAGGTCAGTCACCATTCTGGGAGTCAATGCAATAGTTAAGCAATAAATGAGTTTATGCAGAATTCTCTGAAATATAATTCTCAAAACAAGATTAGCACAACAAGAAATTTGGGAAAATAACTAAGAGATTGGGATGATTTTCACAAGCATGGAGCAAAGAATGTACCGGTGGTTTCCCATATGTCTTCAAGATTGACCATGTACATGCCTGAGGGTCAAATTCCTTCACTGTTGTATTCCATAAATATACATTACAAAGGGAACAATGGGGAAAATAAATGATATAATAAAAACTATGCCATTCACACCTGTAATTGTCTCTGAAGGATCTTTTGTATGCCCAGCAATAGATAAAGATTTTATTTCCCAATGAAATCTGTAACAAGAAAAAAAAATTGATAAAATATTGTCTAATATCCCTCTGTAACAGACTTTTAAAAGTGTCAGGTCAAGCAACTCGCAATGTCACAAAAAAATAGTCAATTACCAAGGAATGGCCAGCACATGGAGCAACTGGCAATGAAGTTGATTCTGAAGATCCCACTGTATTTTTAGCTTCTACCTTTGACCATGTCAAAGTTTTCAAATCCAAAACCTTAAACCCAAGAAGGAAAAAGTTAATTGCCATATACATTTACAAGAAGGACTGTAATACCTTACAAAAACATATAAATAAAGGACTTGAAAAATTAACTCAGCCTGATCAATAGCAACTTAACTTTGTACAATCTAAGCAAAAAACATCTAAGGCAATTGCAAGTAACTGACCCTTAATAACTGTCATATGTTATTGAGGCAGCATAATGTGAAAGTTGCATACCTGAAGGTCAGACAGGTAACGACCATTGTGGTTTCCACCAAAAATATACATTTTATCCTGTATTAATGCTGCACCATGCTGTAAACATTGAAGATGTTAGAAACTATTTACTTGCTTACTGTGAACGGTTCATACTGAATATCAGATGAACAAAATCTAAAACAAGCCAAAAGGAAGTATGCAGCACCTCATATCGAGGCTTCGGTCGATTTCCAGAGACAGCCGGCGGCACCCATTGATCATAAATACCAACTGAACCCAAACCCTCCATTACAACACCTTTATCCTGAGTCTCCACCATAATCCCATTTTCAGGAGGAATAGTCTTAGGCTCCAAGGTAGAATTACCATTTGTTGAATCTAACGCAGTAGCTGACTCAAGTTCTGGTTTCTGCTAGTAGATCATAATTAGACAAGTTTACAAGTAATCCAATATTAATTTAAATATAATGCATTTAGAACCAATTAAATGTTAGATGCACCATTCATTTAGTGTGTCTTTTACTGGGAAACTAGATCCCCCTACTCATCCAGCATCATATCTGGTAGGCAAAAAGACGATTTCTAGAAGGAAATGTATGCCTATAACTAGACGCTTCAAAAATACCATCCTTCAAACAAAAGATAGAAATCCATATAAGTTCCCTTATATCAAAATTGATTCAAAGGACTGACTATTGAGATTAATAAGCTAAAGAGCATGCACACTGCATTTACTTTATTTCCTACTGGGGAAAAAAAAATCCGAACAACGTCAAGCAACTCCTCCCCTAATGAATTGCGGAGAAAGTAAGGTTTTGATGCATGAAATAACTAGGAGGCTATGTGTGCATTGTTTGTATGTGCCCATCATTTTTCTAATGCCTGCTGAATCAAACCCCTGATGAATTTATGATGATTTATGTCTTACAGCAGCATAGCACTAGTTTGCCATGTTTCATGCATAGAGCAGCCCAGTTTTGTTATGATAATCAAAATGTTCACCAACTTAATGCCATAATGAGCTAATCTTTCTAAACAATTTTTCAGAAAAATGACATTATAATAAAAGATTTTGAAATTTTGGTTCAATAATCACCATCAATCTACTCACATGCATTTCAACATCTATAACTGGCCCAACAACAGAATCAGATACTCGAGAATACCAAGCGGGATCTTCCTCCTGTCAGAGATGCAAGAGTCAGCCATTGACGAGGAGTTCATGAGAAAGAAAGCATGACCTGTCCTCACCTCCAATATTTTCACAAAAAGTCGCATTGCTTCTGTTGAAGCCATGTCCCCTAGCCCATTCCAGCTGCAAACAAAACAATTCCATCATGGACAAGTGTGTGGTGTGTCACAAATTAACAAGTTGCTTGGGCATTATTACTATGTAAATCAAATATTATTAAAAGTCAACATATACTCAAAGTAACAACTAACAGCAAGGGTCAACAAGTATGGGTCATCAGCAGAAGAAACAATAATAGAAAAGGGTCTTCACCATTGCATCACCGAAATCAAACTAGACTAGAGAACAAGGCATGATTATATTCAGTTGCCCACATTTTTAGAAGACATTATTACATTCAGTTTCTCAAATTTCAAATGAAAAAAGCAACCCAGTACTTGATGAACATCCATTCATCTTAGGCATATGATCATCACTTTTGAAGCTGACTTCGGGCCACCAAACTCTACCAGTCACAAGTTTTCTTGACCAACTAATTGCGTGGATTGCATCCAAATGATAATAATAATTCTATTACTTGCAAATAGAGCGATTTGTGCCATACAACTATTAAACACCAATTGTTCCAGGCTTCCAGCTAAGTAGTACTTGATATAAGAAAGGATTTTTATTTCTCTGATTAAATCGGATCTTCAGTCCATTTCAATGCAAACTAAGTTCCAGGATTTATACATGAAAATTAATTTTATATTACTACATCACGGAAAATTATAATAAAAAATAAAACTTAAATCAGAACCTTGTTATATACTTGACATCCCATAAGACTGCAAGAATAGATATACATAACCGACCTGGTCCATTTGCTATGCTCCACAGGGTTCCATGCTCTCGGTTTCGGAACATTGCAAGGTCCCACCGTCGCCTGCAATCAAAATCAACACAATTCAATTCAATCACAAGCTAAAAAACCTCGCATTTCACCTAATTCACCAATTCAAACGCCCAAAACTATCTGATCTAAATCCAAATCCCAACGATCCATCAAAACTCGTCCATCAGACACTAGATCTACACATTTTTAACAAAAACCAAGCTGAAAACCAAGGAACAAGCGACAGATCAATGCGGAAACATTAGAAACCAAGATCCAATTACCTGCTGATAAAGTCCATAGAGGAGAAGTGCAACATCATTCGGGAACCGTGAAAGCGATGAAAGCGAAGAAGCCGGGGAACCACCAAAGCCGACATAGGTCGCAGCAGCGTAGAACCTCTCCGGGTACGCGAGGCCGGAGCTAGCCCTCGCCATGGCTTCCCCCCTTCGCGAGATCTAGAGAGGAAAAAGGTTGGGTTTGATTTGGAGCTGGGTCTTGGTTCGCGGGCAAGAAGTGAATTCATAGGAAGGAGGTGGAAAGAGGCTTATGTAACGCGTGGCACGGTGGTGGAGCAGGATTTGTTATGTTGTTCCGCAGGGACATGTGAAATGGGTTCACCCAACCAAACAGCCTAGATTGATTGGGTTCGGACCATTGTGATCATGTTTATATTGGTAATTTCAAATTATGATTTTTATTTTTATATTATTTTGCATTTTTATTAATTCTCAACTTTCTTGAATTTGGATCCAAACTTTTTTTCAAGAGAAACCGTGAATTAGCCCAATAGTAATTATTCATAGTTGTAATTGAGAAATCTCATATTCAAATCTCTTATATTACAATTTATGTGCATGATTTCATAGAAGTTTTGTGTAAGGATCACCTATTTACCTCTTGTTCTTTCTTCCAGGGTTACATAGCGGTCGTATCTCAAGAGGTAAGTCAAGTCACCGTAACTGATGCACCTCTATACCTACTTTTTTTTGTTTTGTCACTTGTCGATTTTGTCAAAATCTTTTGCAAGAGTGAACTCAGTGCGAATGTTATATATTTGTTTTTTTTTAAAGATAATCCCAGCCAGTAAGATTTATGTCGCCCACAAGGTAGAGGACTTTAGGTTCTAATAGACCAAGGAAATGTTACTGTGTTAGTATTAAAAAAAATTAACAAACATAAAATATAAAAACACTAGTTATTTAAAAAATATGGGAAAAAAATTTCTAATATTCAAACATTTATCTGCGTATATATCAAAATGAAAAAAAATTGAGAGAGAATAAAAGGCATTACTATGAACTTGGTCCAAGCAATTAAAATTTAAAGTCACTTAAAATAACTGGTTTCAAAGGCTCTTAGTTCCTAATTAGAAATTTGGTGTGTTGAAAAATTAAAAAGAAAAAAAAAAGAAAGGCATGTTTAGTTAAAAATAATAATAATTTGCACAAAATCTAATATTTGTATATATACCCCAACATTTTACAATTTTTTTTATATAATATAAAAAGTATATAAAATTTATATAAATAAAAAATATAAGTTATATCCAATAAATTCAGTTTAAAAAATAATAAAAAGAAGATAAGCATAATTATTCCTAATAAGAATCTAAATAAAATAATTAAATAATTTTAAATAAAACATGTATTAATTATCCATATGCCATTAGGATTTTTGATTTTGCTATAAAATTCACCTAAAACCTAATGGTCATGAATTGTCCTGGCATCCCAAACCTTTTGCTTCAGGGTATTTTTTTTTATTTATTCAAATACAAAAAATTATTTCATCATGTAATTTTTTTATTCTTTAATTTATATTAGCAATTGAAAGCATGCGGTTTTTTATATGTATTACTATTATTATTATTATTATTATTATTATTTTTTCACAAATTATAATAAATCTAAGAAATCAATTATTGTTGCATATTTCACAAAAAAAAAACTACTGAAACTCTTTCTATAATATCAAAACTTAATCATCTAATTGATATAATTTCAATAAATTAAATTAATTTATGTGAAAATTAAACATTATTTTTTTTATTCGGTCTCTAAAAAAATTTTTCTGGCTCCGCCCTGACGAGACTATTATAAATTGTTTGTATATATGCATTACTTACTACTATATTTATAATTTAATAATAAAATAAAAGAATAAATAAGTATTTTTTAAGGGATATATACGCAAAACAAGTAATTCCCATTTTATTGGGCCCAAAACTTCAAGCCCAATTCGCAGGGGTTTTTTCGCAAAAAAAAGCAGTTGCTTGGGCCAAACGCAAGCCCGAAGAGCTCCAACTCCAGAGCGCCGCCTTCATCGTCACTATAAAGCCCTAGACCTTCTCCTTCTTCTCCTCCACCGTTGCTGCCGTCGCCGCGCCTCCCAATCGCCGTAGATGGACGAAGAAGCGAGAGTCGAGGTCGCCGTGCCGCCACCTGTGGTCGTTGATGGTGATGTGGCTGATGATTGGAGTAAGGAGGATGATGGCGCTGCGCCGGTGGCCCATCACGCTGCTGAGACCGTAGATCCTCCTCCTGAGCCGCAGCCTTTACCTCAAGGTGCTTCATCTCTTGTGCTGTCTTAATTGAGGAATTCTCTTCTCGCATTTCGTTAATCTTTCTTCGTGTTCTGTTGATTTTGTGATTGAGGAATTACTTGTGTGAAATTGAATTACTATGGTGTTTGTGATCTGAGATTCTATAGATGTTGCTTAAAGCTTGGAAGTGTATCAGAGCTAGAATTCTTTTGGCATCTGAAAATAATTTTTTTTATATGATTTTCTATGTATCCTTATTGCAACAGTAACATAACCTAAAGCAAAATGTGACCTTTCATTGTAAGCTTGATCAAATTTGTGATTTTTATTTTCCAATTAGTTGGTAGGTAGAAGGGTCTTTACCTGAATGTAATAATTCCAGAGGAGATGCATGCTAAATGGAGTGGTGCTTATACAACTTTAGTTTGCTAATTTCAAGCTGAAAACAATATTAGAGTGTGTTTATTGTAAGGTTGATCAAATTTGTGATTTTTGTTTTCCATTTAGTTGGTAGGTAGAAGGGTCTTTACCTGAGTGTGATAATTCCAGAGGAGATGCATACTAAATGGAGTGGTACTTATACAAGTTTAGTTTGTTAATTTCAAGCTGAAAACAATATTAGAGTTTGTTTATTTCCTGGTTTGTCACCTTTTTATTTAAGTCCAGGAATATATTATTTGTAGATCTTTCTAAATTTTATTCCACAGCATTTATGTAGAAATGGTTGTAGCTGTGGCTCTTTCTAAACCAGCCCTGTAATTATTTTCCTCATGTTTAAATTATCTTGTGCACCTTCTTTTTCAGATAGCAATGAGGACATTCAAACAGGCCTCCAGTCACTGCAATTGGAACCAAAGGGTAAGTTTCTCTAATTAATGTTACCGGGCAAGTTTCAAGAATTTTCCATAGTAAATGTTAGGCATTTCATTTCATATTGAATGTCCATATGCTTCACTGAAATCTTAAAAGGTTTGTTAAGCTAAGTAGAGGTCTTCTATGGGCGACTTATGTCGGCTCTGGTTATATAAAAATTCAATTTCATATCATACTCACCTTCATCCAATGTTTAAAGCTTTTCTCTCTGCATCTTCAGTCTATCTTACTGTTTTTCGGTCTATATTGATCATGCCTTACATAACCTATTCATTCTTAATTAAGTGTTTACCTCTTGAATTTATTCTCTTACCCATGCGAATGTTTTGTCGGTTCCTTAACAGCAAAAGACAAAGAGATCGCTAAACCTGAGATTGCTCAAGTTTTAGAAGTGAAGGATGAGGCCAAGAAACGTCACCTAAATGTTGTTTTCATTGGTCATGTTGGTAAGTTTACACCACTGTTTCTTTACATGGACAGGATTTATGTTAAGTTTTTTTTCCTTCTTATCTCATGGTTATTCAATCCTGAGCCATATAGCCCGATTCATGTCTGGTTTGTTTCACTTGCCTAGCTGTTAAAATTGGTATGTACCGTATGCACTTATGTATTTACTGAATTCTGTTGCTTTTATGAATGCAGATGCTGGTAAATCCACAACTGGAGGGCAAATACTTTTCCTCAGCGGTCAGGTGGATGATCGAACTATTCAAAAATATGAAAAAGAAGCAAAAGACAAAAGTCGAGAAAGCTGGTATTTTCTTGTTACATATTTTAATTTTTATCACTTTTATTACAGCAGGTTACCTTTTTTGTTTGGTTTGTAATTAAGGTAAACATACAACAAATTCTAGAAAGAAAAGAAAAAGTCCCATGTAAAGGAATATGCACCTGACTTTTAAAATAAGACAGACTTGAAAATAAGTAAATAACTGAATCAATTGACGGGTATCAGATACACTGCCAATGCTTCTGAAGAATAACACATTTTATATCACATACATGCAAATATTAGCTATTGCCACAGTAATCTAGTGCCAACTGCCCAGCGGAAGTGAGGCTTGTCACTTGGGGTGCAAATGAGCCAAGCCTGTGAGCTGTACTCAAGCTAAATGAGCCAAGTTGAAGCTCAGCTCATTAAGTCTCGTTCTCAGTGCTTGTGAAGAGGGAAGATTGTGGCATGATGGCGGGTGAGATGGCAATGCTAGTGGTGCATGGGTGAGAGAGCAATAGGACGGCACAGTGAGTTGGCGACCACAGGCAACAAAATTAGGAGCACAAAATATGTGGCCTTAAATCAGAGTATCTTTTGTGACATTAAACAAAACCAGCGAGATGGCGACTGTAGGCAACAAAATCAACTGCCTGCATCCCCTGTTAGAGTATCTTTTGAGACATTAAATCAGGAGTTGAAAATATTTTAACATCTTGATTCATAGTATCTGTGGTTCTTGAGTGCCATGCATCTATTTGCATTCTCCTTTAAGACAAGCATTAGCGGCACTATTTTTGCTCAGGGATGCGTGTATACTCCCCCTCAAGTATTGTTCAATTTTTTGACTTATTTTGTTGTAGGTATATGGCCTATATCATGGACACTAACGAGGAAGAGCGTGTAAAGGTATGTTATATTTGCGTTTGTCTACTATTTTTTCAATTCAGTTACAGGATTTCAACTTCCTTAATAAGTTCTCACCGTTTGCGGAGTTTGCTCTGGGTGATTTTTTTTTTCTCTTTTAGATATATTGGTTCTTATGATGGACAAATTGCAGAACTACATATATGCAGAATGGCAATTATTGGCATGACAGTGGTCTATATTCTATAGCAATGATGATGATTGTCTACATATTTCCTTATATTTTTTGTGGTTTGTTTTATTTATGCTCAGGGGAAGACAGTGGAGGTTGGCAGAGCTCATTTTGAGACAGAAAACACGAGGTTCACAATATTGGATGCTCCAGTACGGTCATATTTCTCAGCCTTCATTATCCCTGAATTTTTGGCTGTTGTCTTGGTGATGTGTTTTTTATACCCATGATTGCTTATTTGCTTAATTCCATTTTGGTGTCCTTTGGTTGGTTGGTAACTTTTTGCAATCCATGGCTCTGTTTCTCCCTTTCATCCTCTACTTGTGTGGAGTTTATCCTGGTAAATGAGTTTTTGAGTCAATACATTGGGTTTAATGTGTGAAATTTGAAAGAAGAACAAGGCATGCATTTTGATGGTGTATAGTTCAATGATTAGAGTTACCAATGTTGCCAAGAGAATCTGTCAAAGTTACCGCTTGATGTTCACTTGCTTTGAGATTTTCATTTGTCCAATTTACTGTGTCCTACATTGATAAATGCTTGCCAGCTTTTAGTTTCCTTTTTATCCTAATTGTTAATTTTTGCAGGGCCACAAAAGTTATGTGCCAAACATGATCAGTGGTGCATCTCAAGCCGATGTTGGTGTTCTTGTAAGTTATTTATACTGGCCTGCTCCTTTTTCATAGTTTTCCTGCTTGTATATGCTACATATTTTTTCTAACATTGTTTTAATAGGTTATATCCGCTCGGAAGGGGGAGTTTGAAACTGGTTATGAGAAGGGGGGGCAGACCCGTGAACATGTCCAACTTGCAAAAACATTGGGTGTTTCTAAGTTGGTTGTAGTTGTGAACAAAATGGACGACCATACTGTAGGATGGTCCAAAGAAAGGTGCTTTGCTTATTTTGTGTTCCATTTTCAGCAACTAAATTTTAAATTTTCTAACATGATATCTGGATTTCTCCACAAATCATGTGCCTGTTACTTTCAGGTTTGATGAGATTGAGTCTAAGATGGTCCCTTTCTTAAGATCTTCGGGTTATAATGTGAAGAAAGGTTGGGATTAGATTTTTAATTTAATTATTTATATTGGTTTATGAGAACTATACTCCAGTGACTAATATGAATTGGGCTTTCTCCCTTTCTCTCTTTCTTGAATTATACCAGGTTTGAATTTTTCTTTTCCCCTTTTTATGATATTTATCTGACTCCACCTTCTTGGTACTTTTCATTTTTCTTATGACTGGCATGTTTTATATGTATATCTATTTGAACATTTCCTGGGCCAGTCCACTATCATGAGACAACAATGCCAATTGTGCTTATGCTGCATGATTTATCTGTCTGTTGGAGGTGTTGGAATTGTTCTACAAGATTACAATTGTCTAAACCATATGCCCATAAAAGGATATGCATGTATTGGTACTCAAGACACTCAAGACAAAGATGGATTGGTTTAATTTTAATGATTGTTTGAAGTTATCATATATCAGAATGTTGACATATGCAACAGAAAATTTAGATTAAGGATGAAGGAAGTCTATAGCCTTCAGCACTGGTTTGATGTGGAGTGGGTTTCTGGCCAGAAATTTTTTTACTTCCCACTTGGAAAAGGCTTCTTAGTTGACTTGACTTGAGGGTAAGTTGTGATCCATGACATGATTGGGTATTGTGCTTCTGTTGTGACATTTGATTTGCCTGCTTCTTTAAATTAGAGGCGTCAGTTGGAATTATTAGGTATCTCCAGAACTATTAAACTTTGTGGGTGACCTTGATCCAACTGAACTGGACTCCCTACTTGGTCAGAGTTCACAACTAGACATAGTGAATGAACATAAAAATTTGTCATTGCTTAGATCGAGCCCATGTGTCTAGTGAAATGAGTAACAAACTGGAACTTAAAAATTTCCTTCAAATTTTGAACAATGGAACAGCTGATTTAAGATATAATTTATTGTACAAATTGCAAAATAAACAGGGTAACAACAGGTAGACCAGGGTCCAAATCTTTTCTGGAAATATGAGAAATTTTACTATATCTCTGAACACTGTCATGGTTCATGGTTACGAGCCATCACTTTCCTCTTAATGCTATGTTTGGATTGTTGGAATATGGGATATGCCAACGCATGGAAGATTGGTGGGGTAAAAAGGTTTAGGATAGAGCCCAGTCCAGTTTAGTAATTGAAATTTAGGTCGATAGTGATACTGGTTATTGTGTTTCTCATTAGATGTATTTCAATTGAGTATTTTCAAGATCTGAATTCTAAAGTTCTGGACAGTACAATACTATCCATTGCTATGTATGATCATTTTGTCTCATTTCTAGATATTAATTATGTTTCTGGAATTTCTGCCAACCATTTGTGTCTGACTCTAAATAAAGGCAAATAATTTTTGTTTTTTGGTTGCCATAATGGGGAGACTTAATAACTGTCAAGCTAGAGTTGCTTTAATGTGAAAAGTCAATATTCACAACTGATGCAAGTTCTGCATGCGTATCTGTAGATGTTCAATTTCTTCCTATTTCTGGTTTGGTTGGCACCAATATGAAGACTAGAGTAGAAAAAAAAACCTGTGGATGGTGGGATGGTCCATGTCTTTTTGAAGTCCTGGATTCCATTCAAGTTCCATTGCGTGACCCCAATGGTCCGCTAAGGTATGAAATCAATCTTTTTGCTGTTTACTTCTGTTTCATATCTTAAAATTCTATCAGGCCACTCCATCTTCTGTTAGTTTTGATGGATAAATTTTGGCAAGCAGGATGCCAATCATTGATAAATACAAAGACATGGGAACAGTTGTCATGGGCAAAGTAGAGTCGGGAAGCATCCAGGAAGGCGATAGCTTATTGATCATGCCCAATAAAGTACTAAATCCTTTTCATCAATCTGGTTATTGTATGGTTCCTTCCACATTGTTTTCTCGATGATTTGAACATACTCATTTCTTTTTATTGGTCATTTTCAGGCTCAGGTGAAAGTGGTTGCTGTTTATTGTGATGAAGATAAGGTTACTAGAGCTGGGCCTGGTGAAAATTTAAGGGTTAAACTGTCTGGGGTTGAAGAAGAGGAAATTTTGACTGGGTTTGTGCTCTCAAGCATTGGTATGTTCTGTCATGACTCAGCTGCTTCCATTGGGATTATTATTGTTTTTTCTTAACCATCATCTGGCATTCCATGTCATGAATAATATAATATTGGTTAGTAAATTCATCCTCTTCAAAATTACATGAATCTGAATGAGTACAAACTGGATGAAGTCACATGATGTTCCCCTCATGTGAAAACATCTCTGCATAGTTACTTGCATTGAAACTTCAAAAATTAGCACAGTTGAGATTTTTTATTTGCTACAGAAATTACTAGGTCTAATAAGGGAATGAGTGAGAACCAAAGCCTTGCTGTTTCTTCATTTCTGCTACTGTCTATGATGATTGGTGTCTGTTATTGGATCTACTTGTTTATTACTGAAGATGCTATGTTTCCACTGATATTGTTTCTTATTGTTGTCGCTAATCCATGCAGCAAGTTCAGTCCCTGCTACTTTTGAATTTAAAGCCCAGTTGCAAATTCTGGAATTAGTTGACAATGTAAGTGCTCATTGCTGTTAGTGATAGCTATATTAATGGAAGATATCAGTTTCTATATCATACTCTTTTTACCATGCCAGGCCATTTTTACTGCTGGTTACAAAGCAGTGCTGCACATTCATGCAGTCAGTGAGGAGTGTGAAATTGTTGAGCTTATAGAAGAAATTGATATGAAGAAGAAGAAAGACGATGATCCAAAGAAGAAGAAGGCAAAGAAAAAACCTCTTTTTGTTAAGGCAGGGGCTGCTGTCTTGTGCCGAATCCAGGTCTAGCCTCTGAATCAAATAGGTTGAAACAATAAATTAATGTTCCTCTTGTATTTACCATTTTATTTACTCTATTTCCTAGGTGAGCAATCTAATCTGCGTCGAGAATTTTGCTGATTATCCGCAGTTGGGCAGGTTCACCCTACGAACCGAAGGTAAAAGATTGAATCACCGCATTGGCTTTTTGCTTGTTATCTTTACAAGTCCACGACAAATGATAACTCAACCCTGTGAACGTGTTTTCCAGGGAGAACAATTGCGATAGGAAAAGTCGTCGCGCTTCCACCAGCAGGAAGCTCCTCATTTTCAGCATAAACCAAAATTTTGACAAAGATGGTACCAGATTTCTCTCTCGTTTCCCTTTCGGCAGATGTGTGATATTTACCCTTCTTCTGATCAACCTCGTCCGGTATTCGAACTCTGAAGATGTTGCAGAAAAAAACCAAGTGGAACTTCTAGTAAATTATATGCACATCTTGATCATTTGGATTTGTGATTCATCCCAGACTTCTCTGAATTTCTGCTGTTAGAAAGTTCAAATGATTTTTGAGTTGTATTATGTGGAAAATAAGCCTTTGTTTATCTTAAATTTGTTTTTCATTACTTTTGAGAGCTCATTTATTTCTCTTGTGCCATCCTTTCTCAAGTGACATGTCAATCATATGTAATAGTAATATGTTTACCTTTTTGTTTTTCACATTTAATTCTTTGCTGGAGCAGCAGTGTGTTTCAGACTCAGAAATGAGATACTTTTGAGCATCATTCAATAAATCCAAAATATATAAATATATATAAAAAAAAAAGTTTGATTTGTGGAACATCATCACATTTGTTTTTCCTTGTTTAATTTTCGTAATGTCTTTTTCAATCTCCAGTGTTTCTTTTTATAAGACTAGCACTATATAGACCACTTCATTGTAGTTGTTTTCTTAGTTATAATTTCACATGCTTAATATCTTAAAAAAAAAAAAAAATAAAAAAATTTCAAAATCCTAAATGATTCCAACTTCCTGAAAAAGAACCATTCCATTGAACAACAAAACAAAACCCAATTTTTCTCCTTTGTTTTAGTAGTTTCACTAGAAAGTGAACATTATTATTAGACATAAAAAAACTCTCTTAAAAACATACTCCCTTACATATATATATATATATATATATCTTCACTAATAATTAACATATTTCACTACAAACAAACCCACTACAAAAATCACCTAAACATCCTCCATAGTTTTCTCCAAAATCCCAGTCTGTCCATGTCCATGTCCATGTCCATGTCCATGCATTCCCATAACTGGACATTGAAAAGCATGCCCAAATCCATGCACACTACTACTAGTAGTAGTACTACTCCTCCCTCTATCCACTCCCATATAATCCACAGTCATCATCTCCCACTCCCTTTGTCCCATCTTATAATTAATATTACCACCATAAAACAACTGCCCTATGACCACCTTCACCACCAGCTTTCATATTGGTTTGGTCATGAAACACACCCAAATTTCTCATATCAAGTCCTGCCATTCCTGCCATACCCATTCCTGATGATGATCTATTCTGCAACATATGTGGTGGTGGTGATCTTATAATGTTCTCACTTGCTGCCATTGCTCCCATTTGTGCTGCTTTTTGCAGCAGCACTGTCGCCGACATGTGCGCCGATGAGTGACTTCCGCCGAGCTGTAATGAAGCCGAAGACGGTGGTGATGAGTCTGTATGAGGACTGAAGATCATGGAGCTTGGTCCTGCTGCTGCCATGGTTAGAGGCTTGATCAGTGGCATTGACATTAAGTGGTTCTTCAAGTCTGGAGAGAATTCTGCCATTAATGTTGCATGATGATGCTGCTTCTTATTAGTATTGTTATTAGCATTCTCTGTTGGTATTGGTATTTGTAGTGGTAGTGGTACTAGTAAGCCTTTGTTGTTGTTGTTGTTGTTCTCTTCTGTTAGGGCATCACAGAAAGCTCTGTGAGTGATGAAGCTGTCTCTCCTGTCAATCATTAATTAAGAACAGTTATATTTCAACACTTAAATCTTTGTTTTTTGCATTGTATTGGCAAATTGTTTAGGGTTGTTCATTTTGTTTTCAGAAAAAAAAATTACTCATTATACTCTTTAATATTGATTTTTTTTTTTTTTAAACTCGTCGGTTTCTAAAAGCCATGCTCTCTAAACTTATCTGAGACAAAGATAGTAAAAATACTATAAAGGTAGATTTTTTCAAGTAGATTTTTGTTTTTTTATATAATTCGAACTCAAAACTACTAGTTAAAACTACTTTAAAACTCTACTACTTTTACTCATGTTATAAATTGATCTAAGTTGTTTTCGTCTATTTGAACTCAAAACTACTTGTTAAAGTCACTATAAAGCTATGCCAATATCACTCATATCACATACTAGTCTTCAAAATTGAAGTTGTATGTTGTTTTTGTTTTTTATTTATGATTTTGGTTTACATTACAATTATTTTCTATAAAAGAAATATATATATATATATATATAAAAAATCATAACAGTGAAAATATCACAAGTTCATCATGCCACATGCTTTAAACATATCTTTTAAACTATAAAATGAGAAAACTGCCATATGAATAACTATAACTTAATCTCTAATCTTATCTAGATTATATATAGATATGCATAAATAAAAGTAATTACCTTGAGAAAATGGTGCCACAATCACACTTATACTCTTTAGTGCCACAAGTCTTAGAATGAGCTTTCCAATCAGACTGCACAGCATACTTCTTTGAACACTTATCACACTTCCATTTCTTCTCTCCATGTTTCCTACAAAAGTGTTTCTTGATCCCTGTCAAGTCCCCTAGAGCTCTATTAGGGTTATGGTGCACACATGTCACTTCTGGGCATATATACACTCTTTTCTTTATCTCAGTGCTTGTTCTTTGCCTCAACTTCCATGGCAGGTTGTGACCTCGCCGGTGTAGTTGTAAGTTCTGGTCTCGTTGAAACCCTTTGTTGCATATCTCGCACACAAACCGGTTTGTTGCCATTAGTGTTGTCGGTGATAATGCTATCACCTCCGCCGTTGGATCTACATCGATGTGTAATTAGTTTTTATAAGTAAAAAATAATACCATATTTGCATGCCGTAAAACTTCATCTAGTTTCAAATCCTACTAAAAAATCCATAAGAAATTAAAAAATTTTGAAGGACGAATAAGATATTTATTTTGTTCTCTTGAGATGTTAAAAAAATACAACAAAACAAATGGTTGATATATTCAAGATAATTAAGTATTTACAAAATATTATTGAGATTCATCCTAAAATAAATATGAGCAGGTTAATAAGATTTCATATTTGAAAAAAAAAACATCTCTGTCGTCTCTCGGTGGATTTCATCCTCTCAGCAGTGGTCCTCTTTTCAGTTTTTTTATTTTATTTGTTTTTGTTTTTGTGTGGTGCTTTTTAGGAGTACATTATCTTTAGTGATGGACTCCTATCCTGAAATTATTTGGCATTTTGCTACCTCTTTGTTGTTTTTTTATAATAAATTAGTGATTTATTCACTTAAAAAAATAATAATATAAAAATAAAAATAAAAAATGGCAAAATTTTTATTGTTATTTTTTTCCTACAAAGAAAAATTTAATAGAAAAGATAATATTGTCATTCTAGAATGTTTGAAGCAAACAAAGAAGGATAAAAATCATATTAAGTGAATTTTCTTTTATTACTTTTATTTTGACTATTGGTCAATGTTCACAATATGATCAAATGATAACCTAATATATATATATATATATATGAATATATGAGGCATGAGATGATAATTATCAAGGATAAGAAGGGAGGGAGACAATGAAAGAGAATCTATAATCTAAAAATGGCCAGCATTGTTGACCATGGCCTCACCTAACTAAACTAGAAATTTCTTCTATGTGACTATGCATGGTTAAGTTTGACTCATCAAGTGGATTAATAATCACATTTTTACTGTTAAAAAAACTCAATCATATGCATGAAGTAGTGTATCACCCTAAGTTGCTAACTATATATATATATATATAGTCTAACTATGTATCATTCCAAGAAGCTAAAAATTCTTCAAAATTGCCTCAAAATTCTTCACATAGGTTATCAAGACCAACTTTGTTAGGATGAGCCTACATGGAATAATTTATGCAGATTGAGATTGATTTTAACATTGACAATGAAAGACTTCATTATTTCCTTCCATCCAATCATTGACCACCATATATATATACACAAACCCAACCACCCAAAAAAAAAAAAATTGCACAAATGCATATCTTCATTCACTTTCATTTTATGAATATGTATATAGCCAATAAACTTTTATTCTTTTCGCACCGAAATCCCTAAATAAAGTATTTATGGTTTATTGAGGAGGCATATTTAAAATTTGGTTTATGCACAGAGTTAAGAACACAAATATGTTGGGATATTAATTTTATATTTATATATTTTCAGACACTTAATTTGTCTATATTTTACCATATTCAGATAATCAAAATATGTGTTATTGAGATGATGATGATAGAAGAAGAACAAAAAGGAATGAGAAGGCAAGTGACATACCTGGAGTTCCTGGGAGGTTTCTTTTCTTCTTGACCGCCGGCGATGGTGGCGGTGGAGCCGGAGGAGGAGTCTGTTGACTCTGTTGGGAAGATGAAGTTCCATTATTGATGAGTGTTTTTGGGTGTTGTTGATCATCATCTTGATCTCCATTAATAATGTTCCCTGATGATGAGAAGCTTCCTCCTGTTATGTTTGACATGCTTCCTTGCTATAACAACAACACTAATAATAATAATAATAATAATAATAATAATAATAATAATAATAATAATAATATCAACTTTATTTATTTCTCTTTTTTTCTTGCTTCTTTAAATGGTGGAGTTGAAGTTGGGAATGAAGAAGAAGAAGATGAAGAAGAAGATGAAGAAGGGAAGAGGAGGAAAGGGGAAGGTAGAAGAAGGCTATGTTTTCTTTTATTTATGGTGTGGATGGAGGGCAAATAGGGAATAAAATAATAAATAGGATGTGTTTTTATATCATATTATATTTATGCTATATAATAGTCTATATATGTGTTATGCATATTATTTTATTTTTTTACATATGTACCCCTGAATATTTGTCTAATTACACATGTGCCACCTAATAAAACTACCCTTTGTAGTTATTAGATTTGTATTTACATGTTAAATAATAATAATAATAATAATAATAACTTGTGCATCAATAATACCTATGAAAATTTTCTATTTTTCATTAAATTAATATCTTTTATAAATATATTTTTCTTAAAAAAATTAAACTTATTTCGTTGATTACATCTAAACTCTAAAAATTTCTTAACGATTGAGTGAATATTTTTTATATGTGTGTTCCTATAAAATTAAGCTAGATTTATTCATTACATTTTTAAAAAAATAATTATTACTAGGGGTGGTTTAGGAATTTAAATAATATTTTTTATTTAAATATGAAGTTAATAATTATACAATTTATAATTATTAAGGTGTAAACACACAATTAGGTGAATATATATTTGGATGTATACAAGCTAATCACTCATTAATTATTTATTATATAGGTGACTATATAAGATTAATTAGTGTTGATCATGAAAAAAATAATTATGAGCGTTGTTTGTTAATCATATATAAACTTGAATGATATGTCTTAAAGTTAGTTTTTCTTTAGTTAATAATATCTCTTTTGTACTAATGTGTCAATCTTATTGATATTCAATTTAGTTACACATAATTTTTTATTTTCTTTATATTTTATGTTTATAAAACAAGGGTAGTCTAAGACCAAACCTTTCTTTTCAACATGTTATCATATAGTACCAATCAATGCGTCTCTATTGATAAATATATATATATATACACACACACTTTTTCTAAGCTACTACATTATTATTATTATTATCTATTGATTGATTTATTTATTTAATAGTGTTTATTAACCTAATAATTATTTAATTTGAGCATCAATAATAGACATATAACTAACTCCTCAAAAAATAATAATAATAATATCAAATAAAATAAAAAATAAAAAATCTTGAAAAGATCATATCGATGTAGACACAATTAATATCAAAGAATATTCTTATAAATGTTTTAATTCATACAAAATGCAACATTTGGCACATATTACAAATTATAGAATAAATAAACTTTAAAAAAAAAATTAATGGAAAACTAATTGTGCATGATGATCACCAAACGTTCTGGTGTTCTTTATTGTGCATTATCTAAATAATTTGGTTTGAAGGTTTGGTTTGAGAGCAATGTTCATGAGACAAAAAGATTTGATTGATTGACCAAATTGGGCAAGGTGATTAGGTGGCCTTGTCTTATAGGTAATGGTTGAATATATGGCAGTTTTTGGAATTTTGACCAAAGCCAAGGGTACATATGTCATTTCATTATTATTATTTTTTTAAATAAATGTGAACTAACTACTTGTGAGGGACAAACAAATGGGAATAGCTGGGCTCTATAACACCTTAACTTTTCACTTACGCAAGCTGGGATTCAGACCAGCTTTCTCACCGGAACAAATATTTTATAAAGGTATAATCACCAAAAATAGTCTCATGACTTTTTCTTCTCTATCCTCTTTTGAGTCCCTCTCACTTTCAGAAAATGCTCCCGACTGAGTCTCCTCTATTTTTTTGAAACATGTGCACCCACTTAGGGCTTTAAAAGTGAAACTACTCCGATTTTAGTCACCTCTGACTTTTTATAAATGCTGACATGAAACACTTAGAGACTAATATTTTTTATAATATAATTTTGTTATTATTAAATATAACCAATTTGGACGACAAGGGTCAACCATCGGATAGTCTAATGGTATGACACCAAAATATAAGAGGGAGGTCATGGGTTCAAATCCCCCCATGATAGTACTGTTCAACATAATGTTCATACACTGTTCATCCGGATTCTTATACTATTTTCATACTGTATATATACTGTACATCCGGGTTTCAGTACTGTTCGGTATTATTATATTCATATAAAAAGACCGCTTGTCATCTATTATTAAAAAAATAATTTGGACGACAAGGATTGGAATTTGAAATTTTAGATATATATTGGAGAAAATAAAATAATTGAATGATAACTTTGTTGAAATTTAATAAAGAAGGAAAGCGAGAGGCCTAATATTTTAAACATTAATGCTTAGTTTGGCCTGCAATCAACTTCATTTTAAGTTTTAATGTCCCTTTCCATGCAATTATCGATGATCCCAATGACATATATATATATATATATATATATTATGATTAAGGTCTTATGATTTTATTTATAAATCTAATAACTGGTCATTACATTGTTAATCATCAAGATGATAATTGGTACATATGTTTAATTTATAGAGTTTAAATTAATTATAATGAAAATATATTCATTTAATTGTAAAAATTTGTAAAAAAAACGTGAATTATTTTTTTATTTTTTTAGGAAAAAGAATAACATACTATTTTAATCTTTCCTTGTGCTGATTAAAAAAATGAAATTACTAAAAACTCTTTTCGTAGTTTCATTATGATTATATAAATTTTTCTGACGTTATCATTTATTATTTAAGTCTTTAATTTTTAACTTATTTTTTATGTCATCTTACCAATATAATAATAAAATGTTGAAAATAATTTTGGGGCATGCATAGGTACAATAGGGGTAATTTAACAATTTTAATTTATTTTAAATTTAAAAGTAAAAAATATTTTAAAGATTCAATAAATTTGAATGGAAACCAAAAGAGTTGGGGGGACACGTTTATTATTACTCTCTTCTAAAAGCTTGAGTATATATTTTATATTTGATATAATTTACTAAAAAATAGGCAAAAAAAGAACCATTTTTTTTTAAAAATTTAGTTATAAGCTCAAAATGGAAATTATTTGTCTTGTATTACCATTATTAATGATATAATTTTAATCGAAAAACATATAAAACAAATACAAGTTTATTAAAAGTGATGTTATTGTTATATGCCTCTTGGAACTCACTTGAAACATGATCTAGACTTTTTAATGAAAGTTTGGAGTATTTCATATGTTATCTAATGACGGTCACATTCCTTGTCTTTTGGCCTTTTATTAATTAATTAATTAATTAATTTTATTTAGTATAACAATTAGAATTATTTTTTATGCTAATCTTCTAACGAGAATAATTTTAATGATTATTGGAGTTGATCCCAATGAATTAAAACTAGCCTCTTCTGTTGTTACAGGGGTATGTAAGTAATTTTTATTTGTCATAGGAAATGACACATAAATCCTTGGAAAAGTTACATGTTACCCATAATGGTTTTTGGGAAAAAAAAAAAAAGTCTATCATCATATGGATCAATGTTAATTTAATTTGTTTAAAAAAAAAAATTTATTATGAAATTATATATATATATATATATATTGTCTTTCTACCTCTTCCTTATCCCTTTTTTTACCAACCAACCTCCATTGACCCCTAGACCTAGAGATGCCCGAAGGCTCTCCATTTTCAAACTGGTGCGCGCACTTGGCAAATGAGCTCTCAGTGTCTAGTATTTAATTATTAAGACTCGGGTAGAATTATACTAAATTCTTGCATAAATTTTTATTGGGCGTCAAGCTTGCTTTTCTCCGGCGAGCTATGTAGGGCCATAAGAATTAAGAGATTAAAAAATTATTAAAAAAATTAATATAGTAATTTAAAAAAAAAATGAGGTTGATGACAATGATGAGCCATTTTAAAAAAATAAATAAAAATTTAATGGCCATTTAGAAAATAGTAGGGATTTAAAGGCCTTTTTGAAATTGGTCAGATTTCAAGGTTTTTTAAATTTTAATGGAGAATTATTACACATAGATTTATTTAGAATTTTCTTCCATTTTGGAAGGACTATAAAAATAAGAAGATTAAATTGGATATTTGAACCATGTGATTGATTCTCAAAGTCATAAATGGCCACTCATTCCTAAGAAAAAGGAGCTTCTCAATGCACACTTATTGACATTCTAATTTGATTGAAAAGGATGATCTACGATAAAGCAATTAATGTGATTAAAAACATAGTTTAACTTTTCTAATTTTATATATTTAAATTATCAAAATTTCAGATTAATATTTTGAATTTGAAATAATAGTGAATTTTCTCGCCCAACAGAAGTGGCCTATTGCGTGAGATTTGATTTGTAAGACTTTTATTGTCTGGGTTCGAAATATGCCAAATACAGTAATGCTAAAGGTCATCGATTGTAAAAACGGGTTTGTAACTCAATTTCTGTCACTAAATGAGAGAGTATGTATAGATTATCATTATTTCCTTATATATTCCCTCCATTCCTTTTTACTTGTCACGTTTACCTAATTCACACCGATTAAGAAAAAAGTTGGTTAAAATTTATTAGTCACCTATATTTTATAAAAAAAATTATTATTTTCTAAAACTATCCCTTATTTAAAACTCCGTATATAATTTAATATTTAGTTGATTATGATTTATTGAAAATTGTACAAGTATAAAACATGACAAGTAAAAAAAAACGGAAAAAATATATGCTTGTCAAATTTATTAAAAAAAATAGCGAGATAATCAAATTTGTCTTTAATATTTCACATATTGTGAAAAAAATTCAATATGGAAACAAAAATTTGTGTTTATTAGAATCAATGTCGGATGTTGTCATCGAACAAGAAAAAAACCGATGAAATTTAGAAAGAATAATTCAACGAAAACGATAAAAATAAATTTTAAAAATAAAATAAAGAAACAATGCATGTAGGCATTTGATGTCATTTTATTCCATTTTTTTTAATTTGCATGAAAGATAAGGACTTGAATGAAGAAAGTGACAATCATTTTGTTCAAGAGCTCTTTGTCTTTGCATTTTAAAAATATTTCACTTTCAATATGAACCTTGTTATGATTCAAATTTAATATTTAAAATAAATATAAATTAAAATATTTATAAAGAAGTCAGTTAATATCTCACAATGTTTTAATTTAAAATATTTTTTTAGACATCTTAAAAAAAATATTACTAATTATCTCAATATAACTAATTATTTCAGAATATAATAATTTTAGTGTTGTAGGGTCCAAAAAAATATATATATATTTACAGGGTATATATGTAAACAAAAAAAATGAAATATTATAATACATGATATACGCAAGAGAATTGCTATAAAACCCTTGCAATTATTCAAATTTGTTCATCTATTAAAAACCATTTTTTACAAATTACACCCTAAATAATTATATATATATATTAATATAGTATATAAAGAGGACGTTGACCATTGTGATCTAGTTCTTGAGAATTGGACCTAAGGGCACCCTAATTAGCTAAAATAGACTTAAAATTTTAAGTGAGTCAATGGCCTATATTATCAAGGAGGAAAATATAATATAAGGGAATGATAGGGGCTATTAATTAATAAGCCATTAAAGGACTCCACTTATTATTAGTACTATGATTATTATTATATTTATTTTTCCCCAGAACTGCGCCGAATGGTCTTCGTTATTTCTGGATCTCTGGTTATGGATTTAATATATATATATATATATATATTCGAAGAAAGGACTAAGTTGTGATTTTTGTAAATAGTAAGGACTGTTGATGAAAAAAAGTTAATTCTTAAAAGTATAGGGTGTTTTTTGAAAAGCAGCATGAGGTTTGCAATTTGTTAACTGAGTTAATTAATGGAAGTAAAAGGCCCGGTTCTGACTTAACCCTTAAATGATAATGCTTGCTGTCTAGTGTAAAAAAAAAATTACAGGGGCCTTTAAACAAGAAAGTGTGTTTTATGCAAAAGCATCACATAGTTGTGAAATTTTTGCAAGAAAAAAAAACATAGAGTATGTAAAATAGTTTTTATAAAAATATGAAGTAAAACGCAAAAATGACATGAAGATGGGTAAATTAACAGAAACACCCTCATAATTCTAATTATTTTATCATAGTGGGTGTTTAGTGCAAAAGTGCCACATTTTGTGAATAGATGATAAGCATGCAGAAATAGCCTTCTTTTAAAAGTTAAGTAGCCCAGTGGGCTTTATTAGGATTTTTGGCCATTAAAAAAAATAATTACTTAATTAATTAATTAAAATTAAGATTTTTAAGAGATGCCTTTAATCTGCCTCTTATGAAATAATAAAAAAATACAAATTTCACGATAATATTTATTTTTATAAATATATATATATATATATATAAATGCCCCAAAAACTTTTATAAAATATTATTATTATTATTAATGATTTTTAACCAGAAGGAATTCTATAGATTGAGTAAAACTTTTGCATTTTTTAAAATTTTCTTTTATAAATAAAAATAAATTTGAGGAATTCACTTTAAAAGAAAAAATAATCAGCCCTAGTTCAAAAATCAATAATAAAAATAAAAATAAATAAATAAATAATCAACCCAAGTTTCAGCCACACCCAACAGAGTGCAATTTCACACTTTACAAAGGGGTAAAAAGTGAAACTCCAAAAAAAACAAAAAACAAAAAACAAAAAAAAAGGAGAAAAATCAATTCATTATTTCTTAAAATTCAGCTCAACAAAGATCAGAAGTGAAAAAGAATGAAAGCATAAAAATCCAAAACAATTCCATTGATTCCAAGCCAAAAATAAAACTTGAAAGCTCACAGATCATAGACAAATAAAAGTATAAAACCCATCCATATATATATATATATATATTTTTTACGATGTCGAATCTATATAGTTATTAACTCATATTCTCTACAAAGTTCAAATTGCTAAACATGCAATGAAAAATGTCAATGAGGCCATATATATATGGAATTCTATCGAACAAATTCAGCATGATATCGGTTAATGACTTGCGAATCGAAAAGAATTCGTTCACATGATACCTGTCATGCTTTGTTGGTGGCAATGTACAATGAAAAAGATCGCCATCGGTGCTTGAAATAGCTATGAACTCGAATTTTTCCCAGTTAACATTGTCGGCAATTCTTCTACGGCATACCGAGCAAGTCATGAGCTTCTTTTCCCTTGGCATGGTTGGTGTACATCCCGTATTCGTCACTTATACCGACGTTTGAGACGATTGTGTGAGGATGAATGAAACCAAAATCAACTGGAAAAGGTGCTGATGGTTCTCCGGTAGAGCTCTGTGGCTGACTGGAGGACCGGGATGGCAAGTTCTTTGTGCCTCGCACCTTCCGCTTAGTGCTGAGAAATCCACAAGCAAAAGCCTCGAGTGCTTTTGTCGTCAAAGGCCGGTTTCTGGTGCTCTGTCTACGACCGTTTGTGGTAGATATCGGTTGGGTGAGAATACCATCTGATGTTTCAGATGACTGGGAAGACTTGAGTTGCTGCTCTGGTTCTGATTGGAAGGCGAGTTTCTCTTTGTTCGAGTCTTCATTGCTCTTTAGTTCTGGTGAAAGATAAGGTACATTTAAGTCGATCAAGTTGTTGGGCAGAAGTTTTTCGTCATGCAAACTTGTCTTGTTGTCACTGAAAGCACACTTGGCATTTTGGCCACCATCATCGGCAAAAGAGTGACATAATTTCTTGCTTTCAGATGAGTTGGTCTCTATGCTTGTATCTTTACTTCTCTTCGGCGATTTTAGTGCACAAGCGGACTCCTCTTTCTTCAATTGATCAGCTCTCGGAAAAGAGCAAAAAGAGTTTCCTACAAATGTGTTTTCTTTTGCTTCAAGTGGCTTTGACTTGTAACTAATCTCCTCTTTTGCTACCCGATAGCTCCCGGGAAAAGCACAAGGACGTTTATTTCCAGTGTTCTTGCAAGCATTTAATCTTCTCCTTTTTACCACGGGAGCTAAATAGTTATTTTGCCAGCTCGACTGGTTCCTCGTATCCTTCAAAGGTTGTTTTTCATTCAGCAAATCATGCAACTGATGATTCGAACCATGCTCATTTAAAGGCATTGCTTGCTTGGAACTAGCAGACAGCTGATCAGATACATCATCTCGAAATGTTCCATTAAATGATGTAATCTTCTTATTCACAGATATCTCTGGATTGCATTCTTTTATGTTATTCAATGATATATCAACACGATCTTGCTCATCCGACAAGCTATCACTATCTGTATAAGTTTCTTCTGAGCATTTAGATGGAGCAAGGCCACATCGGGCATCGGCGGGCAGGCTCCTCAGTTCCCTCATCTTCTTGGGTGCATCCCCATGATCCCAACTTGTATCCACAACGGTAAATTTCGTATCTTCTGGATTGCAGTTAGAAACTCTCGGGCGGAGATAGCAATGCCGTTGATTCTCAGAGGACAGATTATTTTGCTCCAATTGTGCATCCGCAACCCAACCATTTTCCTCTTTGGCGCTGGCACTTCCTTCAACCTCGAACTCAAGAAGTTTTGGATCCAATGCTACTTTATTCAATATATCAGTAATTGAATCGAAATAGTGATTGCCCTTGACGAGCTTTCTCCTAGAGAACTTCTTTATACCAGGGATGAGAAATACTAAAGCATTTCTGGAACCAAAAGGACCTAGATCTTTGGGTTGTTCAGAATGCCACCCTCTTGCAAGTAAACGAGGCCAAACAGCTTCCCAAAAGAGATCGTTGGACCTCGCTTTGCTTAATCTGAAATTTCCGGTCAGAAACTTAATAATATCTTCGGAAGCGAGAGAGGAGCACGCCTTTCCAATAGGTATATCTGAACGGACAGAGAGAACCTGATTTGCTCTCACTGGATCCAGTACAATGCCTGTAAGGTCATACTTTCCTTTACCAATTCCAACAGCTCCAACTAGAACTTCTGTACCGATCAAGGCCTTCAATTGAAAGACAAATTCTTCCAAAGAAGTGTTTCCCTCATTGAAGACTTTAACAGCCTGCAACAAGTATTCAATTCATATAGCACAAAGAATTAGCACACAAATAGAAAAGAAAATGTCTAACAAGTGATAAATACACATCCCTATTGAACTTCGACATAACAATATCTAATATGTGGATGATAAAAACGAATGAATCATCAAATGGAGCCTGCATGATCACAAAATTTTCCATAGAAGAAGAGGTTAATGTACACACATCAGGATTTGAACCGTGACATACAAATATATTGTGACACAGATATCTAAAAAGGACTATTCTATCCTCTCTGTGTCACAATGCAGAACTCCAAAACTAAGTCTACAGTTCAAATTCAGTTTTGTTTATCCTGATCAACCAAAGCTAGTAAATTGATGATGCATTTGGAGCAACAAGATTGAAACTATAGCCAATGACTTGTTTTCGTGGAAAGTACAAAACAAAGGTTGAAAAGATATATACATACATTTATAGCAATACAAAAGTACATGAAAATGTAAATACCTCCAACAGAGCATCTTGTAAATCTTTAGATATTCCAGGCAGCAAGCGTGATAACAATTCTTGTTGTCTCCAACCAGTGAATATGCGTGATCCATGTATGCACCTCCTACTTCTCATCTTTCTACATTCTGACCATCTCCGATGCCCATCAGACCTATAAAATTTTCCATAATAAAAGCACAATACATCTCCCATGTCTTTAGTCCCGACAAACCTTCTTATCAGTGCGAGATTTTTCCCAAAAATATAGAGACCAAGGAGAAAAATCTGTGATTCAGCAGCAGTCCAAGGGGTTGCTTGTGTGCCAGGCAAAATTCCAATCCCTTTATCATTATCAGGTGCAGTTAAGATGTCTTTATAATCTGCATTTGCCATTGACAATGGCATACTATGAGTATCAGCACCTGGAATTTTTTTCTGTTCATGTTCAAAGTGGTTGTCCACAGATTCTGACGACAAAATTGGGGTGGCTGACCCTAGTACAACAGAAAAAGTGACACCAAGAAACTTATCCATTTCCGTTGGGGTGTGAATTAACTGAAGCCTTTCTGATTCTGTCATCAAAGGTGGAATCACAACTTGATACATATCTCTGACACGAGGAACTACTGATTCATCTTCATGGATATCATCAACACCAGGCAAATCCGAAGAAAGAATATGATCAGATGAAATGACCACACTACACTCTTGCCCATCCAATACCTCGTCATTGTAATTTATTTCAATTAGATCCATCGGTCAAAGTTTCTGCAAAGTACAGGAGAGTCAAAATTCACCGACCAGAGCTACTATGAAGAGTAAAGAAGTGTAAAGCAAAGCCAGCTCACATAAAAAAAATATAGTACGATATTCAAACACACTGTGCAAATGCAAATGATAAAGCTTCTAAAAACCAAAGCAACACTGCAATGTCTATTACAGGAAACACAAAGTAAAGAATTAATGATTTAAACACAAGGAATTAATAAATGAACTGAAAAGGCATCTGCCTATTAGAGTAACTAATTATCTCACATGAGCTAGCTGTTTATGCAATTGCCAGGTAAAGTTTAGAGGAAAAAAGAAACACATCAACAAAAGATAAGGGCAGTCAACCGGTGTAACAAGAACATAAATAAAACAAGCAAGCAAAGCTCTGTATCAATTCACCCATGCAAATTTCATAAGAAAATAGTGGATGTTTTCATGCATGTTGAACAAACCCACCAAGTGATCAAACAAGAAATTGCAAAAAAAAAAATTTATTCAAAACTAACAATAATAGCAAGGTATAGGTGTCGCGCAGGAGTGCTTGTATGGCTTACATGACAGGTTTGATGATGCTCTGGTAAAATACAATGAATATCATGGTTGTTTATATTAGGTATGAATAACCACTTACTGGAAACCAATTATAAATGAAACCCTTCCCAGTTTGAGTAATTTCCATCCCATGCCTAATAGAATTGACATTGAAAAAAATTTTGGTCTTATTTAAGGAAACGTGTTTGACAGATCAGAAACCAAATCCATTTGTATGAAATATGTTAGCAATTTGATTTCCAGCAGAAATAACAACTTCATTACCGGTGAAATTTTGCTCCGAAGGTTCATGATATGCACACAAACATCTAATAGAAAAAAAAAATGGAATTTTTTTTTAAACCATAGAGTGCGTGTCATTGCTCCTCCAATCATATACACACTAATTCATGAATTGAAATCTAAAGTGTTAAACAGAGAGCAAGGCAAGAGAATCATCAGGTCATGTTTGAAATACAACTAGATACACATAATAGAGAGCATTGGTATTAAAATTCAAGCCTCAAGAAAACTAAAGAAATAGTGTTTCATTAGCTCTTTTGGAGCTAATATGGATTTCATCAAGCCTCCAGCAATCTTAAGATGTAATCAGATTCCATGTCATATTTTTCATGCATTGAGAGGATGACATTAGGTAGCCTAGTTCTACTGATATATAATAGTATAACACTTTTGAAGAAAAAAAGAAAACCTCAATATATCAATCATATAAAGAATTGAACATGCCCAAAAAAGGATTTCCAATTAACTCCATCAAGGAGATAAAAGACAAGATTTTCCACAAGAAGATAGCACCAAAGCATTAGAACTCAGAAAATATTGCAAGATCAAAATATGGGCGGCATATACCTAGTGTTTGGGAAATGAACAGTGACATGTCACAGTGGAG
Organism: Dioscorea cayenensis subsp. rotundata; assembly: GCF_009730915.1. Taxonomy (NCBI): domain Eukaryota; kingdom Viridiplantae; phylum Streptophyta; class Magnoliopsida; order Dioscoreales; family Dioscoreaceae; genus Dioscorea; species Dioscorea cayenensis. The sequence goes on along the minus strand of NC_052476.1, from coordinate 20,428,128 downwards.
TATTTCCTATCATCACAAACCATCACTGAGCAATTGAACAAGCCCAACCAAATAAAGGCAGAGCCTCAAAAAAATAACACCACAATTCAGTAATGAAAGTTATATTAAATCAAGAGCATGCCCAAGAAACTCGTCAGTCGTTACTGATTGCAAAGATATCATAAAACACACTTCTCGCATCCCAATTCAAGCACATTACAGTAAAATAAAGACTTTCCTTCAATAAATGAAATCAAAGAATTGTGTTAAACCAACCAAAGATGAGCATCCACAACAACTGAAGGCATCCAACAACATTCATTCCCAACACCTCACAAACACATACAAGCAATCAAAAACCATAATCACAAGATCATAACAAATGAGATTCAATCAAAAACCCACTCAACCAAGATATAAAAAACAAATCCAACTAAAAGCGCACACATACACACACAAACAACCACCGGAAACATACACACGAATCAAATCTAACTCAGCAGGACGAGAAAAAATTCAAAAAAAACAAGAACATGGATATTTTCTCATCACGCTAAGATTACCATCGATTGCAGTCTTTTCACCGAAAAAACACAAAACAAACCACTATCGCTTATCGTTTACGAAAATAAACATAAAAAAATACATAAAAAAACATGAAATTTAGCAAAAAATACATCAAGTTCTCACCTTTCCTTCACAGCAGAGATCATTCACCAGTTTTATGACGAAAAGATCGAGAAAAATTGAATAAAAAGGATCCAAAAAGAAGGAAGAGAACAACGAAGCGAAGCCGGTCGAGAGAGAGAGAGAGAGTAAAAGAGAAAAAGGTACTAAAAATAATGAAAGAGTTATTTTGAAGATGAAGCTTGAGGGCATTTTCGGAAATTAAAGAATTGAGTTATTATCACAAGAAGTTGTCAATAGATCAGATACACAGGTTTTGTGTTCAATGTCGTCTAATTTTCTGACACGTGTTTAAGAGAAGTCTTTTCATTACATTTTTATGTCAAGGTTATTAAGTGGATTTTTTATATTTTAATATTTTTTTAATAATTATTCCATATTTAGTAATAAATTTATACCCAAATACCCGTGAGGTTTCTCTCAAGGGTTTACTCTTTCTGGGTTATTTCTCTTTTTTATGTTATATTTTTATTGTCTGATTTTCTGTGTTTTATTGTATTATTGTATTGTCACTCTTATTTAAATGATTGTGATTTTTTTTAATTAAAATTTTATTTTGATTAGTAAATTATATAATATATGAAATATATTAATTTTAAATTTTAATTTAAAAAATTGCTATCAATCCTAGCACATAATATGTGGAATAAATATATTAATTATGTTATAATCATATATTAGAATGCGTCAACTGCGGACGTCCGTAGAACATCCACAATTGAACATAGTACATTAGTACACATTATGGAGCACAGTGAAAGATAATGAGTGTCATGAAACAGTGAACAACTGTTGAATTGCAAACGTTTATAAATGATCAATGCTCATAATATATAAATCATTAAAACATAAATTAAATAATTATTTGAATTTATCCACACACATATCCATGCATAAATACCATTACTAAAAATTTAATATAATCTTTAAAAGTAAGATTTTATAAAACTTCATATATATATATATATATAATAGATCATAAATAACTGAGTCTTATAAATAAAGATATATTAATCATACTAAAAATTTTATGACTGTCATAAAAAATTTAACTATTAAACTATAAAAATTACTATTTTAATTTATACTAAATATATAAAAAAAAAGGTGGGATGATGTAATTTGTAGGATGATTTATCATTAAAATATTTTTGAAATAAATATACAACTAAAATGTTTTTTTAAAAATAAAAAAATATTAAAAAAAACTTTGTACTTGAAATGCTGTTAAGAGGCGAAGAGGGGATGAGTTGGAGCACAGAGGATGCGGCCGTGGGGCTCGTTGGAGTGCGCGGCTATCATACGAAAGAGACACGAACATGAGGGAAACTACGAAAATGCCCTTTTTTAAATTTGTATTAGAAAAACACTAATTAATAATCCTCATCATGTGATGCTGATACACGAATAAAGAGTTTTGTGTGTGTATTATCAGTGTGAAGTGGGACCCACAACACACATTGACTTTGACTTTGTTGACCATCAAGTTAGTCAATCCATTTTTTTGTGATTTATATTAAGATCTCCACCGTCCATTTTCATCATGCCGCCCCTTGTTTTGCCATTATTATTATTATTATTATTTAAAATAACTAAGATTTAACTTTTAAAAAGAGTAATTTATGATTATTTCAAAGGTGGATTTGTCCATACAAATAATTAGATTAATTTTTACAATGATAATAATTGGGTTTGATCTCTCATGATAAACTTACAACTTGTTTTGAGGTTAATGATATTAATAATAATAGTATTATTATTATTATTATTATTATTATTATTATTATTATTATTAGCATAACTGTTTTTGATGTTGTTTTCATTTATATGTATATGTGATTTTTAATAAGAATTATTTCAAATTATTAACTTCCACCACCCATTTTTTCAGTCAATTTATTTAGCATACTAATTAGAAACATAGTCAAAGTTATCTAACTTTGAATCACTTGGGCAAATAGGAATATTTCAACATTTGCAAAAAGAATTTTTTTTTGGCTGAAAATAAACTTTGTATTAATCTTTGTTTCAAAGTCATTCACATGTCATGTAGTTTGAATATATGTTCAATTAGTTTTACCAATATGCTTTTTTTAATATTTTAAAATTCACATTAAAATTCGTTTAGTATGATGTCATAATTAACATATACCATCTTGATTTATTTATTTAATTATTTAATTATTTTTCTTGATCCCCTGTGATCATTAAATTAAAATTTTAAAAATAAGAACCATCTAATGCGAGTTAAACTTGAGATTTAAACTGAAAGAAAATTCTAATTATCCATTAAACTATATATACAAAATATATACATACATATATATAATAATAGTAATTAGGCTTTATGTTTTCTTAACAATCATACCATCCACCACACTCTTGAACCATGTGATCATGTTCTTGCATGCACAAAGAGTCTCTCCTAAACTCTCTCTCAAAGCAATGCATGCAGTGTGTCTTCTAGAATAGTAAAATTCATGCATACATGCATGCATGCATGAATTATATATATATATATAAACATTCAAACTACTTCAAAACTCAGTTGGAATGGAGGTAATAACAGTGGCACTAAAAGAGGAAGACATCATCAAAGAAGAACCAGTCACACTGGTTTCACCCACAAATCCAAATCCAACACAAAGAGTTTATCTCTCAAACATAGACCAAACTGTGGCATTCCCTGTGGAGACAATCTTCTTCTTTGAAAGCTTGGAATCATCCACAAATGATGTAATTGAGAAAGTAAGAAGAACTATATCTGAAAAGTTTCTGATACCTTATTACTTCATGGCTGGGAGACTTGGTTATAATGAAGAGAACAAGAGGTTAGAGCTGGTGTGCAACAATGGAGGGGTGTTGTTTGTTGGTGCAACTTCATGGCTTAAGTTGAGTAACTTGGGTGATGTCTCCTTGCCCAATCCTTCTTTTCACCATCTTATTCTTAGGATTGATGGATCTCTCAGCCTCAATGATACTCCACTGTTCACAATTCAGGTTCATTCATATATATATATATCTCTTTTTGATAATCTTCTTCTTATTATTATTATTGTACATATATAAGTGCATATATATATATATATACATATTATCTATCTAATGACAGTACTATATCCTCTCTTTTCTTTTCTTTTCTTTTCCACCAAATCATATAATAGCAAACAGTACATACATACATACAAATATACATATATATATATATAGTAAATAACCAATTGCATATATATATAACTAAAAGAAGGATATATATATATATATATGCATGTAGGTAACCAGGTTCAGCTGTGGAGGGTACTCCATAGGCTTTGTGACAAACCACAGCATCATGGATGGAAGAGCAGCAGCTGAGATGTTCCTAACTCTTGGCTCCATTTGCAAATCATCAACACAAGCAATACCCTTACATCTCCAAACAAAGCACTCCACCCTAACCCTAAACCTTGACAGGTACTCTTACATCAAACCAAGATCTCCACCTCTCATCACCTTCCACCATGACTCAGAATACACCATCTCCTCTCCCTCTTCCTTCACTAACCTACCCCTTAACCTCTCCCTCTCCCCCACCCACACTTGCAAAGTCTTCTCCTTCACCACTTCTATGATCAACTCCCTCAAGCTTAAAGCCTTGACAACCTGCTCCTCCTTTGAAGCCATGGTTGCTCATCTTTGGAGAACAAGAACTAAGACAGTCTTTGACAACCCTCTTGCCACTTCCTCAGTCTTGTTTGCAGTTGATATTAGAACCAAACTCAATCCTCCACTGCCTCCAAACTTCATTGGTAATGCAGTCATCACTACTGCTGCAACAGCAAAGGTTATGGACATTGAAGACAAACCATTCTCATTTTGTGTGGACAAAGTGAAGGCAGCCATTGAGAGAGTGAATGATGAGTATGTGAGATCAGTGATTGATTGGTTGGAAGTTCATAGAGGAGGAGTGCCTTCAACTATGAATGAAAACTTCTATGTGTCTGCATGGTGGAAGTTGCCATTCCATGAGCTTGATTTTGGTCATGGGAAGCTTGTTCATGGAGGACCAGTGGTGAGTGGAATGGATGAGTTTGTACTGCTTCTTTCTAATGGGAATGGAAAGGAAGGTGGTGTCAATGTGTGGATGTCTTTGGAGAAGATGAAGATGGAGAAGTTCTTGTGCTTTGTCTATGATTTTTAATCAAAGCTATTGTCTCATTATTATTGATGTTAATATATTATAAATTATATATTTGAAAGTTGGTGGCTTGCACGTGCATTTTGCATGGTTTTTCTCTCTCTTTTTTTTTAATATATATAATCCTTTTACAACATTCAAATTATCTATCTATCTATATATATATATAGCTTCATAATTAAAGTTTATCAAAAGTTTACTTTTCATTTATAAATTACAATAAAAGTTTTCTAAGTTTGTCATAGCTACTTTAAAAAACTGGGACATGTTTGATGTTAGATACAGAGGTGATGTACAAGTTACTAGTAATCAGTTTGTTTTCAATACGGTTAGGTATTGTATATAACGCCATTAAATACAGAAGAAAAAAAATTTAACAGCAACTATGGGACATCTCTATATAAAATTTTTACTTTATTTTTTGAGAAGATTGTTTGTAGCTAAATTCCCCTTAATCTAATGATATTAGGTCTTCAACACGTATAAAAAAAATAGTGTCGACTCTTTTGATATGCCTTGACGAATAGGCTATTCATTTTGTTATATAACATGCACACCCTTATAATGCTCAATTTTTAATATATTTTCATTAAAAACCACATTTCCCTATATATATCTTTATACAATACATTTATTTATTTATATAATTAAATTTTTATGTATAAGTTTTATAAAGTTTATCTTTTTTTTTCAGAATAGTTAAGAGGATACGTGAGGAATAGTATTTTATAAAATTCTTCAAGTTGAGTTCTAGTTTGAAGGGTACACAAGGAGATCAAAAGTTATTTATAATGGTGTATAAGTAAATAAAAAAAAAATATAGGACTTTTATCAGTATTTTTTTATTTTTATTTTTGGGTTTGTATGAGCATCCAAAGCAAAAACTCTTTTTTGCAAAGGTTGGAACCACATTTTATTTTCAAAAAAAAAGAAAAAGGTACTTATATTTTAGTTTCATATATTTATATTTATGTGTGCTGATTTTCATATAAATATAAATTATAAAGTACCACACTGAAAAATGGATGATATATATTTATGAAGGTGGGAACATAGACAATAATGGTGCCACTGTTGATAATGTTCCAATACTTCAATATCATCATTTTATTAAGCAAAAAAAAAAAAAAATATCAGTTAGTTTTTATTTGAATCAATCAAATTTAAAAAAATAAAAAAAAATTCAGATCCTATCCAATACCAAATATAAATTAACCCAAACATTTTTCATATGAATTATTTATTAATATAGTTTATAAAAACAAAAAAATATATAAATTTTATAATATGTCTAAAATTGCAAAGTTTAAATCAGATCCATAAAAACATACATATAAAATAAATGCATTTGGGGGAAAATTTGTAAATGAGGATATATTTATAAAGTTTAAGATTATAGCAAAGCAAGCTTTCCAACTCTTTCAATTCTTTTTAAAATCCTTTATGAAATCTCACAATAATCCCAACATTCAAATATTTTATTTTTATAATTAAATTAAATTAAAATTATAAAATTACTCTAATTTCATAACTTTTTCTATCAATCATGTCATGTGCAAGCTTGCCATATTGTGGTTATTCAATTGAGTTTTTGAGCTTTTATCTATTTACATAAAAGACCCAACAAAAAAATATGGGATCCCATTTACACAAGTAAATTATCCCCAATCTGATATTATAGTACTAATATAAAAAAAAAATTCTATCATGATCTAATTCTAAACGACAGTAAATACCGGGATTTTTTATTGTTATGTTATATCTTTTTCCACCCCTCGTATCGGGGGTATTTTCGGTAATCTATTAATTTAGATAAAAAATTTTTAAAAAAAAACAAAATAAAAAAAATAAAAAACTGACATCATATTGAAAAAAAGAAAATATACATGATAAAGTTTTATATATTTTTATTTCTTAAAAATATTTAAATTTAAATTTTGTTTTGAGAAAAACTATATATATATTTTTTTAAATAAAAAATGGAAGTTAAAATGGGAAAAAAAAAAAAAGTTTTATATATTAAAAACTTTTTTTTTTCTTTTATATTTACGGGGGAGACATCTCCCCGTCCTTTCACCAGCGCCCTTCTTTCCTCTCAAAGCGCCGACTCCTCCTCCTCCTTCGATTCCTCCAGATTTTCTAGGGTTAGGGTTTGTGTTTTCCTTCAGGTGAGCTTCCGCATCCTACCTATTGACTGCTTGGATCGTTGTGTATTCTTTGATTTGATGGATCTTTTGATTTTTGCTCGATTTGGTGTAGAATTTGAGGGGTTTGATCTTTTGGTTGTTGGGGAAGAGCTGGGGGACGGGGAAGGATGGCGATGCATGAGAGGAAGACGATAGATCTGGAGCAAGGATGGGAGTTCATGCAGAAGGGGATTACCAAGCTGAAGAATATCCTTGAAGGACTTCCTGAATCGCAGTTCAGCTCTGAGGATTATATGATGCTTTATACGTATTGCGCTTTGTCTTTGATTGTGCATCTTAGTTTTGTGTGAAATTTTGTTGATTTTTGTGTTTTGTTTTTTGGGGATGTTTTGGATTTGAGGGTTTGATTTTGTTTCCATTTCTTGTGTTTTTTTTGGGGTCAGGACGATTTATAATATGTGCACGCAGAAACCGCCGCATGATTACTCGCAGCAGCTGTATGATAAGTATCGGGAATCGTTTGAGGAGTATATTAATGCGACGGTGAGCTGTTTTTCAATCTTTATTTCTAAATTCACAGTGATTGTTGGTTAAGGATTGACGTGCATTTTTCAATTGAATCTCATACTTTCGTCCCAAAAGAAAAATCTTTTGGGGCGTAGATAGATTTGATGAATCAAGTTGTAGATGGATTTGTTTCACTCCTTGTCTGTGTGGGTCCATTGTGATGCAAAGCATTTCTTGTTTTTCAAAGCCAGCCACTGGGCATAATACTAATACATTGTAGGTGGTAATCGATTTGGTGTATTTGTCTTTGTTGAAATTGTTGTTTGGCGTAAACCGTGAAGCATCAATGCAAATACCCAAAGATTTGTTTGAGACCACAAAATCCTTTTGTTTTGGCTTGAAGCAGTGTAATCAGTGCAAGTTGTTCAGTGTGAAACTATTAGTCGTACAAAGGAATGAATAATTGAGAAAATATAATGTCAAGCAGAGGTGATACTAACATATCGGTTTGCTGCTTTGTTTGATGAACTAGCAATGGATTTTGTAGACTTAAATTTTCTGGTAGTGTGAATATTGGATCAATCAGTGGGGAGAGCCATCACAACTATTCTAGAGAAAAGGAAATGTTTTAAGAATCTACTTATTTATTTATTACTCAAGTAATATTAGATGTATTATTTCATTTTTCAATTAATCTGTTGAATATCCATTCTTTATCATCACTTTTTGCTAGCATCTGTAAATATCATCAAATGCTACATGAGCCAGAATGGTTTTTATCACATTTTATCAGCCTTGTTTTAGATTTTTATAAAAAGTATTACTAAAACTTGTTTATTTTCAACTGCAAATCAATTTGTTCTTGTTCTTCTTTTGTAAAGATGCATTTTTTTTAAATAACTCATGCAGGTATTACCATCACTAAGGGAGAAGCATGATGAGTTTATGTTGAGAGAACTAGTGAAGAGATGGTCTAATCATAAAGTTATGGTCAGATGGCTTTCTCGCTTTTTTCATTATCTTGATCGTTATTTTATTGCTCGGAGATCACTTCCTGCACTCAATGAAGTTGGGCTGACTTGCTTTCGTAATTTGGTGAGCTACCATCAGTTACACTCCAATACATGTTCTTTATGTTGGACTATACTATTGCAATGTGGGTCCTCATATGCTTTCTGCTTCTTCTCACATGTTCCACATTTACGTTCCCTTTTGTCGCCATGTTCTGGAAGTATATTTTGTTTCCCTGCATTAATTTTTCATTTTTTTACCATGTAACAGGTATATCAAGAAATCAATGGAAAAGTGAGAGATGCTGTGATTTCTTTGGTACATGGCTGTCTTTTTCTTTGAAATCTTTACATACAATCGTATTTCTTTATGATTTTCTAAGCTTATTATCCCTGCAGATTGATCAAGAACGGGAAGGGGAGCAGATTGATCGGGCATTATTGAAGAACGTCTTGGATATATTTGTGGAAATTGGGCTGGGAAGTATGGATTGTTATGAAAATGATTTTGAAGCAGCCATGCTCAAAGATACTGCAGCCTATTATTCTCGAAAAGCATCAAATTGGATTTTGGAGGACTCGTGCCCAGATTACATGTTAAAGGTAGTTCCTTAGATAAGTAAATTGTGCTGGTGATGGTTGCATTTATCACCATTATTGGGCTGTTGTCTAGGCTGAGGAGTGCTTGAAGAGAGAGAAGGATAGAGTTTCTCATTATCTGCACTCTAGCAGCGAGCAGAAGTTGTTGGAGGTTTGTTTCTGTTATAAATTTAAATTTAACTGAAATGAATTATTAAAATATCTTAAATGAAAATTTCATGTTTCAATTTTTTTTTCTATTTTATGCAGAAAGTGCAACATGAATTGCTATATGTATATGCAAGTCAACTTCTGGAAAAGGAACATTCTGGATGCCATGCCTTGCTTCGAGATGACAAGGTATAATTAGGACATTTCTTTTCTTAGTTTTTGTGAAAGGATGCTTTAAATCTATATTTAATTGGAAGGTCATGTTAATTTTTTTTTCGCATTTCACAGGTCGATGATCTTTCAAGGATGTATAGACTATTTTGTAGGATACCTCGTGGTTTGGATCCTGTTTCCTTGATTTTTAAGCAGGTGGGTTTTCAAATATTCTGAATTTTCTTGGGGGAGGCTTCTATGGTCATTATTACTTTCAAATTTCGAAAATATGGAAACTGGCTCTTCTATCTTATGCAGCATGTCACTGCTGAAGGTACAGCCTTAGTCAAACAAGCAGAAGATGCCGCAAGTAACAAAAAGGTAAACATGTTGGTACTTGGTACATGCATATTTTATCTTAATATGCTGTAAGTGTGACCTGCTTGTAAGATTGCTCAAAGTTGTGTCTGGATTTTTTTTTAAAAAATGTGCTTGAACTTGCAAGTTAACTAACTAATAGGCAGGTGATAGTCAACTAACTAATAGCTTGTCAGTTGTTTGAATAATGTGAAGGTTTTTAAAATATGATTCATGCCATTGTTTGGAGAATATTACACCACTTTTATACAGTTTTAGTCATCCAGAAAGCATTTATTAAGTAAAGGAATATGTCCAAATTTCATCAATAGTAACTTTTGAGATCATATACATGGTTTTGTTCTTTTCCCTCCGCTGCTTTCAACTAAGCGTTTCTGACTGAGCCTGTCTTGATTCCTCTGTAACCAGTGGCATCTGGTCTGTTACAAGCTTTCAGAATTTGAACATGCTTGAGGCTGTCTTTCTCCTTGAATTGATTCATATATAATTCAATATTATTGAGCTATATAGATTATAAATGAGCATTGATTTATTCCATGTGTTAAGAGTTATTTTCATAGACTTAAACATATACAATGGTGTATGACTGTGGTATAATTGGCGTTTTTCGCGTATTTAAATCACATATTTTGACCTCATATTTTGGACAGAAATGGAAGAATATTTACTTTTGGTTTTCTAAGAATTATCATTGTGATGTAGAAATGGATTTTCCAATTACAAGTAGATATTGCAAGACCAAAGATCTTATTTTCCTTGGATGCCTTTTTTTCTTGCCAATACAGAATCTTATATGCCTATTATGTTTAGCATAGTTTTCTATTGGTCTTACAACTTGTAGAATTGCTCTTATTTTGTCATTTCATTAGAAGTACATAAGAAGTACATTACTTCATCACTTGGTTATGCTGCTATACTTTTTCATCAGTTTAGTGAGCTGTCACCTGCAAAATATATAAATTCTGTTACTTTCTAAAAGGCTGTGGGAATAAATGGTAATTACTGTATGATATTGAAATTCGCAAGGGAGTTATTATATCTATGTGACATAGTTGTCAAAGGCGTAAGGCACATATAGACGCAAGGGGTTCGTGGGGCCTAGGCAAAAGGCGCAAGGTGTAGGCGCCCACCCGAGAGACACTAGGTGCACTGATTAAAAAAAATAAAAAAATAGTTTTCATGTTATATGTTTTAAATTTTTAGAATATCCTAATGATTAATATCATAGAAGACATACTAATATACCCAATAACATACAAAATAATTTTCAAATGTTCAATACAAAATGCAATAGCATGATATAATGCATGCATCGAGTCCTAAGTGCTAACTCGAATTATAAAGTCTAGTGACTATCATCAAAATCATCAAATCCATCATCATTATCATCACCACCCACATCATCAATTTTCTCTTCAAATTCATCATTCTCTTCATCGAAATAATCATCTCCAAAATTTTCTTTCTCATCATCCACCATCTCTAAGAATTAAGCGGGTTCTCAAAGTAGCAGAAGATGCCTTATTTTTCCCTTCAATGGCCTGGAACTGTAGTGGAACTGGAGTGCCGATCTTGGTGTTCTGCTTGGCTGTGGTTGCTTTAATTTTAAGTGGATTTTGATTGTATATTTTAGTTTTATGTAGGCTCTCCTTATTTCCAGTCGCCAAGATGTGTGGACATGATTAAAAGTCAATGTAAAAAATAAGAAAACATAACAAACTTGGCAGGATCTATGGTGGTACGCCTAGGCCCTTGCCTGGCGCCCAGCTGTTACTCTGCGCCTTCTTAACACTGCCTGCCTGACAAACATAAAGACGCTGGCCTTTGAGCCTTGTGTGCCTTGCGCCTCAGTGCGCCTCTAACAACTATGCTATGTGATTTACTATAGTTTCATTATTCTTTTGACTTTTTTTCTGCCACGTCGCCACATGTGTTCTTCAAAAGCCTGTATTAATGCATCTTGTCATATGCTGCGTATGTTTTTGTGCTTGTTTTCTAAATGATTCATGTTACACAATTTCGGCTTGTTATTTGCTTTTCCAACAATCCTTATTGCTCTAAATTATACAGGCCGAGAAAAAAGATGTGGTCGGCTTGCAAGAGCAGGTAAATTTCATACTTTTAAATAAATTTCAAGGTGGACAGGGTGATCCAATTGCATGAACCATATACTGTCCAATTTCAGGTTTTTGTTCGCAAGGTCATTGAACTGCATGACAAATACTTGGCCTATGTAAATGATTGCTTTCAGAACCACTCCCTTTTCCATAAGGTATGTGGCTTCTTTTTCTTTTTCCTTTTTGGGCTGTACTTACGTGGTCTGATTTCTATTAATTTAATGCTTCTTCTTTTTCTTTTACCAGGCACTCAAAGAGGCCTTTGAAGTTTTCTGCAATAAAGGTGTTGCTGGTAGTTCAAGTGCCGAGTTGTTGGCTACTTTTTGTGATAACATACTAAAGAAGGGTGGCAGCGAGAAATTAAGTGATGAAGCTATTGAAGAGACACTTGAAAAGGTTACTGAATTTCTTTCTTCAGTTATTGCTGCAGCTTAGCACCGTCTTAACTATACTTCCATTAATTGCAGGTGGTTAAATTGCTTGCATATATCAGTGATAAGGATCTTTTTGCTGAGTTTTACCGGTAAACTGTTTCTCTTCATTCATATTGTTTAAAACTGTTTCTATTGCTTAGAACCATATTTTTTGTTGCCATGTTCCAAGGCTACGGTGCTCTTCACATATTGTCTGTATGCTGACCCAGTCACTGCTAACTTCATTACAGGAAAAAACTTGCACGAAGGTTGCTGTTTGACAAAAGTGCCAATGATGATCATGAGAGGAGTATTTTGACAAAGTTGAAGCAGCAATGTGGAGGGCAGTTCACTTCCAAGATGGAGGGCATGGTTTGATTCTTCAGAACTTAAGTCATTTGTTTGGCAATAGCTATTATTTTTCTTTTTACGTTTCTTTCTTTCCTTCAGGTAACTGATTTAACCCTGGCTAGAGAAAATCAATCGAGCTTTGAGGAATATCTTAACAGTAATGCAAATGCAAATCCTGGAATTGATCTCACAGTTACCGTTCTAACTACTGGATTTTGGCCAAGCTATAAAACCTTCGACCTCAACCTTCCAGCAGAAATGGTTAGTAAAATGTTCTGTTATTGTCACCTTATTTTACTTGATTACTGATGTTATGCCTGGGATGATTCTTTTATTTAGCAGTTGGTTCTTTGTTTTCTAGACGTGCTATTAATTAATTATCATGAATGATTTCTCTTAAAATCCATGTAACTACGTCTTGATTCATGCTACTTGTTGTTCTAGTATGATTTATTTCGAATGATTTAACTTGGATAAATTTACAATAATATGTTGAAATCACTCTACTATGTGGATCAGGCTACTTAATAGTTGTATCATATTATTTATTCGAACTTTTATATGTAAAATGTGATAGCTTAGTTACTAACATTGGTTCTGTGGAATATGCAGGTCAAGTGTGTGGAAGTGTTCAAAGAGTTCTATCAGACAAAAACCAAACACAGAAAACTGACATGGATATATTCATTAGGTACCTGCAACATCAATGGAAAGTTTGAGCCTAAAACCATGGAGCTAATTGTGACTACTTACCAGGTTTTCTTGCAAAACTTTTTACCCTCCAATTGTAGAGGTATTGACTAATTATCGCGATCTCACATATTATATTTGAGGTTGGTTTTTTCTTCAGGCATCTGCGCTACTATTATTTAATGCCTCAGACAGATTAAGTTATTCAGAGATTATGGCTCAACTGAACTTGACGGATGATGATGTAGTTAGATTGCTCCACTCTCTTTCTTGTGCGAAATACAAGATCCTTAATAAAGAGCCAAATACTAAAAACATCTCGCCTACTGACTATTTTGAGTTCAATTCAAAGTTTACGGACAAAATGAGACGTATCAAGGTTTTGATTCTATTCCTACTTGGAATTTTGAAATGCACTAAAACTATCATTGCTTTTCACTATATTTTGAGGATTTAAATCTTTACTTAAACCGCAGATACCGCTTCCACCAGTGGACGAGAAAAAGAAGGTGATAGAAGATGTAGATAAGGACCGAAGGTATGCTATTGATGCGTCAATTGTTCGTATTATGAAGAGCCGTAAAGTGTTAGGCCACCAACAGCTGGTTATGGAGTGTGTGGAGCAGCTTGGACGCATGTTTAAGGTATTACCAAAGTTTCTCTTCAACACTATCTGCTTCATCGTCTTTTCCAACAGAACTGTAAGGATAGCAACCTTAAGGACACCTGTTTTCAACGTCCAATTGAACTTCTGTGACTAATCAAGCAAAATTCCAATTTAGATCCAATGACTGGTCTAATCATTTTATAATGTTACCTTGCGGTGATTCTGAACGAATATGAATATATCTATGGTGCTTCTTTATAGTGTGACTTGAGTTCGTACTCTCTGTTTGCAGCCGGATTTCAAGGCTATCAAGAAGCGAATTGAGGACTTGATAACAAGAGACTATTTGGAGAGGGATAAGGACAACCCCAACACGTACAGGTACTTGGCTTGATTGGTGTTTCTTCGTGTTGAGGCATGTTATCTACCGATCATTCTATCTAAAGAAAGAAGAAATGCCCCCGAGAACAAGACCTCCAATAAAAGCTCACATTACCATGCTTCTGCAAAATCTTGTCATAAATCATATATTCCGATGCTCTGTAGTATATATCTTTCTTGAAGCCCTGCTATGACAAGATAAACATCTGCCGTTGTAAATTGTGTGGTTCTTGTTTTCCGCCTGTTATCGCATTTTGATATTGTTATAGCCTTTCTTCAGGCCAATACTTCCTATCCTTATACACCAAATTATTAAAATGTAGGCTGCAAAATTTAAGTCTTTACAGGCTTTTAACTGTCGTATCTCCTGTTTTATGGAACCTGTTTAGTTTTTATAATGTCAGATGTCTTATGTCGAAGAGGCTGCTATAAGCTCTTCTACCTTCATTTCTTGGTGAGCTCTTTTACTTGTTAAATGTCTTATGTTGAAGTGCCTATCTGCTCTTCTACTGTAATTTCCTGGCGAGCTCTTTTTGTTTTCAAGGGTGTGGAAACATTATTTTCAAAAATAAACAAATAAAATTCCATTTAGCTATATGATTTTATGGTCATAAGTAATTTTTGTTTGGATCACGATGGGTTGAGATTTAGCCTTATTATTCATGCGTAGCTACAGATTTTGTTATTTCAATTTTAAAAATCCCAGTTTTGGCTACTGATGGTCTCCAAGTGCAATCGAGCCAAACCGAGCTTTGTAGTGTTCAAGCTTGGCAATAAATAAGGGGTACAATCGAGGCTTTTTAAGAAGAACCCCAAGGGGGCTAATCAAAGCTTGGCAATAAGGGATGCAATCGAGCCAAACAGATTTTTATAAGTGTTCGAGCTTGGCTTGAGAGAATTAGTTATGAGCTCGATTCGAGTCCAAACTTGTAAAAAGCTTATTTATGATAAAAACGAGTTGAGCTCGAGCTCTGCTAAAAAAAATAAGAAAATTAAAAAAATAATAAATCATAATGATTTTTATTTAGAATTTTTTTTAATATATGAATATATTCATATTTAGTAAAAAATTGCACATTTAGCAAGCTCATTTAGTAGGTCCATGACTAGTAAATTTATTATTAGGTTTATTTGACATATTTGTTCATAGACTCATGAACAATCTCGTTTAGCATACCCATGAACAAGCTCACGAGCTTGTTAGTAGATTCACTAACGAGCTCGTGAACTTGCTAATTTATCAAGCTTCAGAGTAAGTTCGCGATATGACTTGAGCTCAGCTTGTTTAATAATTCGAGCTAAAAAGTTAAGCTCAAGCTTGACTCATTTACTTAATGAACCCTACTCACAAGCTCGTTCATTTATCAAGCCTCTGAATAGGCTTGTGAGTTTTAATGAGCCGAGTAGCATATGGCTCAAGCTTGGCTCATTCATTCGAGCTCAAATAAGTTCGCGACTTTTAACGAGCCGAGTAACATATGACTTGAGCTCGGCTTGTTTAATAATTCGAGCTAAAAAGTTAAGCTCAAGCTTGGCTCATTTACTTAATGAACCCTGCTCACAAGCTCGTTCATTTATCAAGCCTCTGAGTAGGCTCGTGAGTTTTAATGAGCCAAGTAGCATATGGCTCAAGCTCGGCTCATTCATTCGAGCTCAAAAGTTCTGCTCAAGCTTGGCTCATTTAATGAATGAGCTTTATTTGAGATAAGCCCAGCTTCGAGCAACTCACTAGCAATTTGGTTCGTTTACAACCCCAATCTCCATATACTGATTAATTGTATTTTTTTTTAAATAACAAGTTTCAATAATTTCATCATTCCTGAATCCAAACACTAGAACAATGAATACAGCCGGATCTATCAATATTATCAATAAACATTTTTCCCAATTGTAGTTCTACAAACATTTATAAGGAAAAAGTAAAGCAAAGATAATTGATATGTTCAACTATCTTTCATGAATCCACTCTGCTCAAGCAGCTCAACAGTACAGAAGGATTATAACGTTCTAAGACATAGGTGGTCTAGGAATCTGCTGACCCATGTTAGGTGGTGGAGGTGGTGGCCGAACACCCTGCTGGCCTGGAAAACCCTGCATCGGTGGCCTCCCCATCTGGACAGCAGGTGTGAAGTTCGCCATGGCACCACCACCAACCGGTGGTGGTATTGGACCAGTGATTGGTCGGGGTGGACCATTTGATGGTGGTGGTGGCAGTGGTTGTGATCCCCCAATTGGAGGTGGTGGTGGCATCATAGGAGGGGGCCGAGGGGCGTTCATGCCAGGACCTGATGGCGGGAGTGCTTGCAATGGTGGTGGAGGTGGAGGAGGTGCTTGAGGCGGAGGTGGCAATGGCCTTGGTGGTGCACCGGGAACTGTTGTGCCGTTGGTGCCTGGCGCAGGTGCTGGTGGAGGCTTGCTACCTTCTGGTGGTTTGGTTTTGAAATGCAGTTGCAGCTGTAGACAGAGCTCAATTGTTATAATTGGCGAGCACTAAGGATGATGCAAGAAAAGGTCGAGCTTTCAGCATACCGTAAACATTTTAAGATCAGGGTCCCAATGTGAGAACAATGGGGTAGATTTGTCTACTTCTGTGCTAGGAACCTGAATGGGCATAGGTTTAATGTTGCGAGGTCAGTAAAAGCCATTATGTTCATAAATGATATGTATGGGTCAATCAAAAGTTCAAAACCAAACCTTGAAGCCGATGATCTCATAAGGATCAGCAGCAAACAGAAGATACTGGTATCTCTTATCACAGGCTTGAATCCTCTACAAAAAAAACCAAAATACAGATGTTGGAAAACATCCTAGAAAGGAGAAAATAACAACAGAGCAAATAGGCTAAGGAGCACAATATGATAGAAGGAGCCAAGCATACGCAAGCAGTCATATTCGAAGAGTGATCATGAATTACCTGCTCAAAAGATGACATGAAACGGTGCCTGGGCCTAGCATTATCGTCTATCTCAGGATACTCAATCTGAAATCATCACAAGATTAAAAAAGCAACATAAGAACAGAAGTATAGCAAGCAATCAATAAAAACAAACACTATAAATTGACAAAACATTCCTCTGCAACCTGACAGAACTAAACCTAGACAAGCTTTTAAAAATATTGCTACATAATACATTGCTAGGAATCGAAACTTTTCATCATAAATCAAACAGTTCACATAGCTGAAAGGATTTGACCATTTTCTCAAATTGCACTTAATTTTACATTTGTTACTTCAAGCAATATAACAGGGGGAGAGATTTCCAAATAAAAAAAATCATGGCAACTTTCAGATAATGTGGAAATTAGCAGATAACCAGCCGTGAGTAGAGAGAATACTCAGTATAATACAAATAAAAAATAAGAAGTATCGGTTGGAAACCTGAAAAAGAAGAGACCGCTGCTTTGTCTCTGGATCAAATTGCTTTGTTACTCTATATCCAGGTCTGCCAATTTTAACTGCATCACAGAGAACACAAATTTCAGTGGAAATCCAAGCAACTACGTAACAGCTATACTTGTTTACTATCTACCTTCCTTGAGTTTATTCCAAGAATTTCGTTTCAAATGATTCATCCATATACTCTACAAACTTGATAGATCTAATTGGATACCAAGCATGCAAAGATTATTTAACAATATAACACTAAAAAGAAATTCTCTTTTTGCCTGCCTCTGTATTAACAAGTTGATCTCATTGATAAATCATCCAAACATATTCCACTAAACTCTTCAAGAAATCTAATAGGAAATGAGAAGATTGCTCATTGACATGCCACAACTATGCACAACCATTTAAAATCATTCAATAATCTCTCTACCAATGATTTTATCATCTCATTCTATTTCTATTTCAAGAGAAATCAGTATATGCTGCAATTCAAAAACCTAAGTATGAATTCGAGCAATATATCCAGAGAATCCCCAAAATGGACTGAAAATTACCAGTCTTGCGAAGTGAGACCTTGCGTTTGTGAGGCTGGGGCTGGGCGGGGGAGTCCTTGGCCTCGCGCGCGGCGCGCTTAGCGAGGTTCGTCTGATGGCGCTTCCCCTGAGTGTGAGCAAGGTAGTTCCCCTCGTTGTTGTGCAACGTCAGGCATAGCTTGCACTCATAGCTACCATGAAATCAAGATCCAAAATGCTCAACATATAGAAAGAGAAAGAGAAAAGAAAAAGAGAAAGAGAAAGAGAAAGAGAAAGAGAAAGAGAAAGAGAGCTTAGGGTTAGGGTTTTGGTACCTGCCAAGATGATTTCGCATGAAGTAGGGATCCTTGGCGAGGTCGATGGTCTCGAGGGCGAGCCGCCGGAGACGTTCCCGGCGGTCGATGGCCTCATTCTGGGCAGTGGCGGCGCCTCCGCTCCCCGGCTTCGATCCCCAGTCTCGATCCATCCTCTCTCTCTCTCTCTCTCTCTCTCTGTGAGCACGTATATATATATATAGGGCTTATCGGGTCGGATCTAAAAAGCTAATGGGTCACCCGTTATTTAAATTTACTTGATTTAAATATTGACGAGAAGAGCAGCATGAAAGCTGGAGTAGCTCAGTTGGTTAGAGCGTGTGGCTGTTAACCACAAGGTCGAAGGTTCAAGCCCTTCCTCTAGCGAATTTTTATTTTCATTCCTACTCAATTTTTTTTTTATTTTAAAAAATATATAACATTGAGTTACAATTTTATAAGTACAATAAATTCAGTAGTGGTCGGTTGTTGGAGGCCAGTTGGACTAATGGACGATTAAATAAAAGAAAAATAAAATTGAGTTACAATTTTATATTGAAAAGTACAATAAATTCAGTGGTGGTCGGTTGTTGGAGGTCAGTTGGACTAATGGACGATTATTTGAAGTGGAGTGGATCACTGGTGGACTACTGACAAGTCACTGGAGGCCGAATGATTGTTGGACCGCCATATATTTACAATAAAAATATAATTAATTTTTTTTAAGAAGGTGTCAAAATTCATAGAAAAATGAAGAAGTGAAAAGTAATTTTAAATTTTATTGGATTGTAAAGGCAAAAGGTTTATTTAAGACATTTCAAGGGGTAATAAGTAAAAAAGTGGGGGAAAAAATCCCTTTTCATTTCCTTAGTTTTTTTGATTTTTTCTGGGTTTTATCAGGGTTTAGTGAAAGTCCATCTTCGCATCCCTTCAAACCCTAATAAAACCACGAATCTTTCCCCCAAATTCTTCGATTCGAGTCATCGATCCCTCGCCATGGATGCTTCCCCGAGCTACTTCGACCCCGAAAACCTCAGTAGCCGGGAGCAGTATCGCCGCTACAGGTCCCCATTGATCTCCCTCTTTCCATTTTCCTTTTGATTCAGTGATTTGAGTTTCATCGCTGTTGATTTCTGCGCAGGAAGAGGCAGCCAACCTCGAGCATCTCGCCACTTCTCGGGAATTCAGTCTCAAAGTTCTCAGAAGCTCGGCTTTTGTACGAGGGCAACAACATTCAGCGCCGGCAGAATGCTGCGTTGCTTCTTGAAGAAATCAAGCAGGAAGTTGATAACTTTGATGGTGATGGGCCGGAAGGAATTGCCTCCAAAGCTGCGGGTTCTGCTAAGAGGCTAGCAACGGCTGATGGGTATGCAGCCAGTGGAGGTTTAGAGTCCGGTCGGACAATGGCGAATCAGTCACTGAAGTTGTGCAAGCTTGAAGAGGATGTGTTGGCGGATGGTGGGGAATCAACTTTTTCGTTGTTTGCTTCTCTTCTTGATTCCGCGCTCCAAGGTCGGTCTTTTTTTGTTGAAATTTCTTAGGGTTTGTTTGGAATTATTTAATATTGAGGAAAATGGATTAAGGTTTATGAACAATCTGAGGAAAATTGATGTAAGGATTATCAACACATTTCCTTCCATTTTCATATTCATGGTCTTCTTTCCCATTAAAAGTAGTTCTGGTCTGTTACACCCAAAATGTCTTTAATTCCTTCGGAGATACTAATGATGTGACCTGTTATTTAGATCGCCTTGTCATGATTTTCTTTAATTGAAAGGGCAGGTTGTGATGTAGCAATGTCTGTTCCTCTGTTGCAGGATTGATGCCTATCCCTGATTTGATCTTACGTTTTGAGAACACATGCCGAACTGTTTCTGAGTCAATCAGGTTTGATTTCTGTAGCCTCTTGAAAACTCTAATTTGATTGGGGCACTTTCTACTTTTATAATAAAGTTTGATTTAGTTATTCATGGTAAAGAATAATTTTAGATGACTTAGTTCATGTGAAAACCATGCATGAGCGAAGAAATGCAGAGATAACCTCCATTTGTTTCATCTATTTAATTTCTTCAAGTAACTTGATTATCTTGTTGGCTAGAAGGTTTTTAGTTAGAAGTAATTTTTTGACGTGTATTTCTGCACCCCTTTTTCCAGATATGGGACTACAGGCAGACACAGAGTGGTTGAGGACAGGTTTATGCAGCAGACAGCTAGGCTCTTGCTTGATGAGGCAGCTTCTTGGTCACTTCTGTGGTACCTCTTTGGGAAAGGAACTCAATCTAAAACCCTTATTTTTCTCATTTTATAATTTGTGTTTTGAACCTGAATTTTGTTATTCTAGAAGAAGTTGCCAAAAGCTGTGCCTGAGATGTATTAAATTTGTTTGCATGTTGGTTACTAAAGTCAGGTTTATTCTGTCTTTGTGTTACTGAGTTTCTTGAGCTTAGTCACTCTTAATGCCTGTTAACTTTTAAAATGATAGCTAGAGAAAGTTACATTAAAGGCTAGTTAGCTTGTAGGTTCCTCCAATATTGATTATTGGACTGAGAAAGAGTCTTGATGGATATATGATGGGTAGGTACACCTTATTATATTTTGGATTTGAAATGAAGTTTTTTCTTGCATGTGTGGCCCTCAAATCCTTCCCATCCCAAATGTTACACACTCACTGGTCTAGTCATAATTTTTGACCTAAAATTGCTATGAGATTCCTTTAGATTGTGTGATTTTTTTTTAAAATAAAGATGAGAGTTTTGTGCATTTAGCTACTTGTGGTTGACAGTGTTTTCCCTCATCTTGCAGCAAATGAAGAAATTACTGAAGATATGATATTGGTAACATATTCAAATTGAAATCATGCTTTTTTGTTTTCCCTATTTTTTTAACTGTTGGATTTTCATTTGTTTTATAAAGTCCTACCGTCTCTCTACAGTCACCCACTACTTCACACCAGGAAGCTTGCCAATTTGTTTCGACTGATCACACGGCTCAATTATGTCTTCGAGTGGTCCTTTGGTTGGAAGGATTAGCCTCAGAAACTCTTGAGCTGGAGAAGAAGGTGATGATTATCTTATCTGCACTAGGTTTGGCATTTCTAGAAAGTATTTTTGTTTGACTTGATATTTGTTGAAATAGTGGTGCTATGGTGGCATGATGAGTATTTATTTTTGCTAAATTTTCAAAGATGCTTTATAGCAATTAGTCCCTTAGACATCGCTTGAAGACACTAATTTGAAGACATTTGATAAGTTTTTGCTGAAGTTTATCGTGTGGATGATCATATTTAGACCATTCATTTGAGAAGTGAATTACAATCAGTATCTTCTTTTGTCTTGCCAAATTTCTAGTAATCTACATCCGAAGAAGTTGCAGTTCATTATTGTAGCTTGTTAGTACCATAATAAGTATATATGTTTTTTCAATAATTATTAGGGATTTGATTACCATATTCTGGGGCACACCTTTCTAACCTGAGATTTAAAAAAAGAAATGATAACTTACTGCACACCATTCTCATCGTCATGGATTTTCTATTTAAAAATAAGTAGATGGGCAAAGTTACATTTAATGAAATTGTAAAACAGGATTGAAGCACATTTGCCCATGATTGCCATGATTCTATGGAATAGAATGTGACAGAAGCCATGTCATAGGTTTCTAACCTCTGTCATTAGGATCTCTTCTTCCGAGATCCGACACAATGCCGATGTTTATTTGCATTGAGACTCTAATTCTTGTGCATATCTGAACCAATCAAAGTGGTAATGTTAACTGGTAATAAATCATCAGTTTTGTGATAGTTAGTTACAGCTTTTTCCTGATAGTGAGTTGCTGAAATAAATTCTGACAATGTCAATAAACAAAATACTTATAAGTTGTTTTCCTTGTGCCTTGTGCTTTGCACCTTTATTTATTTCCACTAAATATAATTCTTTTTACAGGTGAGAGGTTCTCGTGTTGGTTCCTATCTTCCAAGCTCTGGTGTTTGGCATCATACTCAGAGATTCTTGAAGAAAAAAAATGATGATCCTGCTATTGTAAGGCATGTGGATTTTGATGCTCCAACACGTGAATTTGCTCACCAGCTCTCGGATGATAAAGTACTTATGCTTTCTTTGTTTAAGCTTTGCCTTGACATTATTGATTAGTCTATTTTCTTGATACTTGTAAAAGTTTTATTTGACTGATTTCTTACTTAAAATGTGACAAAGTCTGGGGTTTTGATCATGGTATGAGGGAAATGCTTTGCATTTTAGTGCCAACTGAAATCATGAAAACCCTTGCTTGTGCTATTTGTTCATCCCCTTCGCTTCATATGACATGAATTTTGCTTCATGTAAATCTTGATAGTCCTTTGTCAATATTTGGAATTCTGGACCTTTGCTTTTTTCTGTTGCCTTGTTAATATGATTGTTTCTTTTTTGTTTGTGTGGTGACTGATGGAAGTGCTCTCTCAAAGTTGAGGATTCTTTTTATTTATTTATTTATTTATTTTATTGAAATGTGTAGTTTGCCGCATGTGTTCTTGCCCAATTTGCCCAATATGTTCTTCCTTTCTGTCGCAACTAGTGAAATGATGTTTGTCATTCTTTTTATACACATCTACTTGATATGTGATAATAGTTTACTTGCACAAGAATGTATTTTATTCAGTGGTGATCAAAACTTGTGGGAAAACATGATGCCTGTTTAGTTATTATACAATGGTTTAGATTATAATGAGTGTGACATTAGTTCTTGGCTTAGTTCTCTTGACCCAGGTATTTCATCTATATAAATCTTCATATCAAATTTTTTTTTTAAGTATTATTCCATTATCAGAACTCTTTTCTCTTTTTGGCATGCCACACATACTTGTAATGTTTAACCTTTTTCACAATTTCTTCTTCAGAGGCAAAAGCAAAATACACATTGATAATTAAATATTCAAAACAAATAATATTCACTTGCTATTACCATTTATTCCTAAGTCTAAAACAAAATGGAATATCAAGACAATCTTGGATTCAAATGTGGACTTGTTGGACTAGTGACTTGGTAGTTGTAATTAGTTGGAGTATATGTGTATATCTGCACAATCTTGATAGTAGATGTTCCAAGGGGATGATTTATAACCATAATCATCCTCAGTTGAATCTATTGAATTACTTCTTACGGTAATGTACAAAAAATAGTTATTACAATGTCATTGCTGATACAGATGTTTGTGAGGAAGTTTTTTTTTTTATAATTTTCTTGAGAATTAAAAATTTTATATTTTAGCTGGTTTGACTTGCTTTTTATATTTGTTATATAGTTGTCAATTCATTCTTTTATACTTGGATTACTGATTTATATTCCCAACAGAAACAAGATGAATTACTTCTAGAAGATATTTGGACCTTGCTAAGATCTGGAAGATTGGAAGAAGCTTGTGAGCTCTGCCGTTCTGCAGGGCAGGTGTGTATTATTTTTCCAAAATCATATTAGGGGATTAGCCCCTCCTTGCGGATGTTTTTATTTCTTTTTCTTTACTTTAGCCATGGAGAGCTGCAAGTCTATGCCCATTTGGTGGATTTGACCATTTTCCTACTATTGAAGCAATGCACAAAAATGGAAAATCAAGAACATTACAAGCCATTGAATTGGAAAGTGGCATTGGACGCCAATGGCGTCTTTGGAAGTGGGCATCTTATTGTACCTCAGAGGTAAGAACCATTGACATTTGGTGGATGTTATTTTGATAACGCAGCTTCTGTTAATTGTTCATCATTGACCATCATGGGTCTTTCATGAAAGGGATCTAGCTGGGAGAACTAATGCTTCAATAGTGAAGCCATTTAAACAAAATGTCATGCTATCCTCTAATCTATATGCCCAAACCACTTTGTAACCCATGATAGCTACCATGTTATTATCTCAGCCTTCCTCCTCTTCCTCTAGTGGATTTGCTGTTTCCTCTCTACTAGACAGCTAGACATATGGGTGATGTGTGTTATTTTTGCCGTCTTTTGGAATATCTCATTTTATTTGTTCAGTTCCTTAATGATACTTGCCCTTCATTCCAAGACTTGGGTTAGACTCCTCAGGTTTCAGTAAATAAAGCATGTTCCTCTTCTGGACAATATAACTTAGTATTTTGCAAAGCAAATTTTAGTTTCATAAACCAGTTTGTGCTTACAATTTGATAAGATAACTTATGTAGTACTTCATAAGATAATTTTATAGGTTCTCTCATCTTCTCTTCTTAAATTTTAACTTGTGCTATATTTTGATGATTAGATTATTTTTACAAGAGAATGTAATTTTAAATGCTGTTTTTTTCTCTTATATACTACTTTTTATTAGTTGATGAATAAACCAACTTACACATGATATTGTTTTCCATTGATCTTTTGGTTGAAGAAAATTGCAGAGCAGGATGGTGGAAAATATGAGATGGCTGTGTATGCTGCTCAATGCAGTAACTTAAAGCGGCTGTTACCAATCTGTACTGATTGGGAGGTAATGTATGGTACTTGATGTTTGAACTTTGAACAACCTTGAGGCCTTGATGCTTTGCTGGCCTTGTTTTCTGTTGGTACAAGATTTCTATCTTGCCTAAAAAATTTGTTTTGCTGCTGCACAAAGATTGGCCAAATTGATTTTTTCGTATGATTTTACATTCACTGTTCCAATTCTCTTGCTTATGCTTAGCAAAGTGAATTTTCATGGATTATTTATTTATTTATTTCCATTATTATCTTTCTCAGTCAGCGTGCTGGGCAATGGCCAAATCCTGGCTTGATGTGCAAGTGGACTTGGAGTTGGCTAACTTTCATCCAAGTAGACTGGAAAATAAGCATTATGGAGATGATGTAAACGGGAGTTCTGTGCTTGGAGGTCGGACTTCCTTGCCTTCAGCTGGTCCAGAATGCTGGCCGGCCCATGTCCTTGATCAGCAGCCACGGGATATTTCTGCTCTTCTCCAGAAACTTCATTCAGAGTAAAAGCCTTTTAAGTTGTCCAATGTCAGATCTCATATACTTATTCACTATCTATTTTACTTTATGGTGCAGTGAGATTGTACATGAAACTGTATCTCGTGCATGCAAAGAGCAGCATCGTCAAATTGAGGTATATGTCTTGGTTGTGATGCCAGAGCTATGTGGCCAGCTGTTGCTTACAACAACATTGAGGTGTTCATGATGGAGTTATGAATGATTTATTCAGTTGGTGGTTTAGCCATGCCCTTAAACATTGTGAATTCCAGTTTAGTAGGTGTCATATTGATATTAAGCAAGTCATATAAATGCTAAGAAGCTGGGGGCTTTGAAACATGGTTTAATGAAAGTCTTTTTTTAGTTCTTCTATGCTTAATTGTAGAAAATGGTGGCCGGCTAAAATTGGCACTGGAGTTTTTAAGTCCTATTGATAAATGCAGTATGCCATAAGTACTGAACATTTTAATTTGAGCATCTGAAGATTTAATATGCGGAAATAAGTTTCATTTGTTATAAAACACTCAATTGTCGGCAAGGAATCTTTTATCTGCTGCTGTGTTTCCTGAGTATAGGAATTGTACTTTTTTTCCTTTTTATGTTTTTATCATACTTTCTGAGACTGCTCCCCTAACAGATGAAACTGATGGTAGGAGACATAGCACATCTTTTAGATCTTTTGTGGTCATGGATATCTCCATCAGAAGATGATGAGAACTTTATCAGGTATTAAAGTTATAATGGTTGTAGTTGCAGCACCTATCACAAAGTTATGATTATCAGTATGTTACTATTACTAACTTGATGCTATTGGCTCAGGCCTCATGGTGATCCTCAAATGATTCGTTTTGGAGCACATGTTGTTCTTGTTCTGAGATACCTGCTTGATGATGATGTGAAGGATGCTTTCAGGGAGAAGTTAACAACTGTTGGTGATCTCATTCTTCACATGTAAGTAGCTTCTAACAATAGCTTTCAGCTTGTGTGGATAACCTAACTATTTGCAATGTCTTGCTTTTTCATTTCATCTGTTAATTTGAAACCTAGCTCAAACTTACTGCAAGAAGAAAAGAAATAAATAACAGTGCTAAAGTAATTACCTTTGGTTCCTCTTGTTGAACTAGATACACTGAAACACAGACTCTATAATCCAAAATTTCTATCGACAAATTTCATGTTTAGATGGATTTAAATATAATGGTTTCTTTATGTCAATGGTGATCATGCCTAATGTAGTGTCTGGCTGTTGTTTAATGTAATATTAGGTACTCCATGTTTCTATTTTCCAAGCAGCATGAGGAACTTGTTGGAGTTTATGCCTCCCAGCTTGCTCGTCATCTTTGCATTGATCTCTTTGTTCACATGATGGAACTAAGGTTGAATGACAGGTAATATTTCTTTGGGCATTTTGTCCTTTTTTTTGGAACCATGCTAATTAAAAATTCTGCAATATACCATTGTAAAAAAAAATGCATGAAGCCAGCGTTCCAAAGTCTGCTTTCATATGATGTGGTCAAGTTGAGGGAGGCAGCTTCTGGTGTTTGAATTGTTAGCTTCATGCTGACTAATATATATTTATAATTTTATATATTAATGGAAAAAACTATGAAGCCTACATTCAAATGCTAGCCTCATAGTTTCTTTTTGTAAAAAAGAAAAAAACATGAAGCCGTTTTTTCAAAAGCCAGCTTCATAGCTTTTCTCTGAAAAAATAAAAACACGAAGCTGGTGTTGCAAATGTTAACTTAATGGTTGTTGAGAGGATTACCAGTGTGTAAACAACTTAATGAACTTGGTGTTTGCAACACTGGCTTACTAGTTTATTTGATTTTTTAATTTTGAAAAATAATGACTCAGCTTGAAGCCGATATTTCAAACGCCAGTTTCATGCAAAACTAGGGTAATTTTTCTGAATTTTTATTTTCATTTGTTTTTTACATGCCTATTTCTTTTGTACTGGAAATTGAAGGCAGTGTAATTTGGTCCTTATGTCACCAGTTTATCCCAGTTTATCCCTAACCACCAACCAAATCCCAAAATAAGGTTTCATGCTACAGTTTATTTATTTATTTTTTATACAAGATTTAATTAATTAAAAAAATATGTTTATTGATTTCTAATTGTAAAAATCATTAATATTAACAACAATCACCATTAATCAGGGAAGTATGATGTTATTTTTAATATATATATATATATTTTTAATTAGGATTTATTAAGTTGAAGTTTGATCAGAGTAAAAGTTTTCCCTTAAAACAAATTGAAACAATCAAATCTGCAACTCTCCCAAGCCTAACCAACACCACTTATGGTTATCAGCTGTTAGCATATGTCTGATACGTCTGATGATAGTGCAGATGCTTGTATGTGGCATGGGGATGATTTGTAGTATACCCTAGTCCTTTGTTTTATCTTGGAACTTAGTCAGATGGCACCTCTGTAGGATTTTGTATAAAACATTGACCGTCATGGCTTTGATTTGGCTAGGAACTTAGTCAGATGGTGCACTTTGTAGGATGCTGTGCAAGACGATGTACCACTTGATTCCATAATTAAATGATCCTAAATGTAAAACTTTGATATGTATGCACCTAAACTTGTTCTGTGAACATTCATACTACTATTGTTCATTAACATTCAAATTCTTGCTTCCGTTGACCCTTTTTTATGTTCAACATTTCTCGCTGGAATATCCATATGATCATCTACATTTCTGTGCTGAATTATTTGAATTTGTGCTACTTTTGCATAAATTTTCTTATAAGTAGTGCTCATTTTTGTATGTTATGCATGAGGTTATTTTTGAAGATTTTGTTTATGGTGAAATTTTATTTATTTATTTATTTATTTGAAATTAGTTTACATGTCAAATACAAACTCTTCCTTTCGGCAATGGAGTACTTACCTTTCTCTTCTGGGAATGAATCAAAAGCAAGTTTTGAAGACATTATTGAAAGGTTAGTATACATTGAAGATCCATTAATTAATCACATGGAAAAAGTTCATGCTAAATGCTTATGGACTTGTAGCAAGTGTTTAACCTCCGTAGTATTTCATAAATAGGGTTCTTGCAAGGTCTCGGGAAATCAAAGTAGGTAAATATGAAAAATCAACTGATGTTGCAGAGCAACATAGATTGCAATCTCTTCAAAAGGCTACAGTTGTCCAATGGCTTTGCTTCACACCACCTTCAACTATCAATGATTTTGAGATCATCAATGCGAAGCTCCTCATGAGAGCATTGATGCATAGGTATGTCATCACTTAAAATTGTTCGCTCCCTTGATCATTTTCTTTGAGTCCTTACAAAACTTATTGATGATCTTGTATGAAATAGGTTTTGCATCATCCAGATCAAGTTTTGATAAATGTCATCACTTAAAATTGTTCGCTCTCTTGATCATTTTCTTTGAGTCCTTACAAAACTTATTGATGATCTTGTATGAAATAGGTTTTGCATCGTCCAGATCAAGTTTTGATAAATGATCTATTTTTATATGTTCATAAATACCTGATCGACTTTTCCTTCATGACTAATATTCTTTTTTCCTTTGTTTCTAGCAATACACTCTTCAGGGAGTTTGCGTTGATATCTTTGTGGAGAGTTCCTAAAATGCCTATAGGAGCACACATGCTACTTAGCTTCCTTGCAGAACCTTTAAAGCAACCTAAAGATTCTCTTCTTTCTTTAAATGAACAAGATGTATCTGATAATCTCCTTGAGTTTGAAGACTGGGTGGGCCCTCATCTTTGTTCTTATATCTTTTGTGGGTTTTCTTTGGATGCTTTGACAAGTGTAGTAATCTACTCAGTTCAATTAATGATGTTATATTTAATTTCTTTTGTTTCATCAGCGAGAGTTTTACTCCTGTGATGCAACATATCGGAATTGGCTTAAAATTGAACTGGAGAATGCAACTGTTCCTGCTGGAGAACTATCCTTTGAAGAGAGAGATAGATCTACTGCTGCTGCTAGAGAAACACTGAATTCATCATTTTCACTGTTATCAAGTAAGTTCAAATCAGATTTAATCTAAACATCCTGTCTATGTCGTGGTGCCCTTTCTTCACTTATGCACAAGGTGGCACTATCCCTACTGCGTAAATGCGTGGTAACCTGATGTACTGACTCATGGAAATCTGCACATGTAGTTGCATGGCCAACAAGGGCATGTGATTAACTTCCTTGCATTTTTTTTTTTTGTAAACTGTGATTTTATATACAAGCATTATAGCACATGACAGATTGTCCTACCACATGTTGAAATGGCTGCATCCTATTTTTAACATTTTAACAGCCATGCCATTTTTTGAAGTGGTGTTCATCATTCTTAAAGTTTGGAGTAAAATAGTATTAAACAATAAGTGGGCCAAATTGTTTCTACTAAGTGTAATCTTAGGGAGTCAGGCTGATTTGTTGCAATTGTCTGTGCTCCTGCTGATGTTTTTAATTAATACCAGGGTAATAGTTGAGGTTACTGATACTTCATCTACGCTTTCCATTATTGCCTCTGGTAAAATTTCAAAATCCCGTGAATGTCTTGGTGTTTTTTCTCTGAATAGAAACTTTAAAATACTTGTGCATGCTTTATTTATTCTGTCAGAAGAAGAAGTGGTTGTATGCCTTTTAAGTTCTAATAGCTCTTTTCTTTCAGGAGATGGAAGCCCGTGGTTGAGTGCTGTTCATAGTAGTTTATATGATTCAATTGAGCAATCATATCTTGAACTGCATGCTACTGCAATGCTTTGTCTACCTTCTGGCGAGTGTATGTGCCCAGATGCTACATTATGCACTGCTTTGACAAGTGCCCTCTATTCTTCTGTTAGTGAAGAGGTTGTCCTAAGACGTCAATTGATGGTAGGTGTATTTGTGGATTTCTTTTTTTCTATTTTGTGTTGCATGCATTATTTTTGTAATCAACAATATGTAGGTTCATTAATTGTGACACTCAGGGGTAGGATTGGATGATTTTTACATCATATGTATCCCTAGCTAGCTATTCACAAGATTTTAGGGTACCATGAGTGATGTTATTCACAAGATTGTTCCAGTGGTCTTAATCTGCAATGTTCTAAATCAGCCTTTTCATTTAGTGAAACAGCCTTAAAAGTGTCTCTCAATATTATTATATTTCCTACTCACAATTGAATTATTGTCATTGGTTTTTCAGCAAAGTCTTAGATCTTTTAAATCTGTATGTGCTAGTTGCAGGTATAAGATTTAGTTTGTCAACGGTTGGAACGTTATATTCAATTTATTTGCATGTCGGATGAACAGACATAAATTCAGAGGTTCAAATACTAATATTGAACATAACAAATCCAGTTCTGAGAAATTGGTTATGTAACATACTTCAGAATTTATTCATTATGTATGTATTGATTTACTCCTAGGCATATGCCTTATTTTAGCTCAGTTGTCTTATACCCCTAGATGATCTAGTGAAAAGAGCTTTGTTTGCTTTGAACAAAACCTACAATTAGTGCAGCTGTAAGAAGGCTTACTTCAAATGGTCAAGCATACTCATGATTTATGGGCGGTATTGTTTACTTCAAATGGTCAAGCATACTCATGATTTATGGGCAGTATTGTTTTCTGATCTTCATAATGAATCTTGTTTTCTCTAGATTCTACATTCACGTAATTGTTAATTTATACACAATATTTGATTGATGACTTGCTGAATTGCATTAAAACTTAGAAATCTTGGATTTTTATTTTATCCAGGATAAAAACAACTGCCACCAAATGTTAATCTCCATGTTTCTGCACATTGTGCCTCTTTGCGGAATATACTCGCAAGCTTTTATTTTCACTCTAATGGTTTTCTTGAGTTGATCATGACCAGGTTAATGTTGCCATTTCTTCAAGAGATAACTACTGTATTGAAGTAGCACTTAGGTGCTTAGCCATTGATGGTGATGGACTTGGGCTTCATGAAGCAAATGATGGAGGAGTTCTTGCTTTCATCATGGCAGCTGGCTTCAAAGGTGTATATATTGCTGAACATTATACATATTTTTGAATTCATCAGTAGCAATATACATTCTGTACTCATTAATATCTTTGAAACCATTAACCAGGAGAGCTGAATCGTTTCCAAACTGGAGTCACAATGGAAATATCCAGGCTGGATGCTTGGTATTCAGATGCTGGTGGTTCTCTTGAAATTCCTGCCACCTACATTGTTAGAGGACTCTGTCGCAGATGTTGCTTGCCGGAAATCATTCTTCGATGCATGCAGGTATGCCTAGTAGTCAGAACTTTTACTTTCTATTGGTAGCCGGGTCCCATTAGAATCCTTCAGAAGTGGTGAGACTTCGAATCATGAGTGAGGGTTCGAATCATGGGTGAGGGCATATTTCTGGGAGTGTGAGTAGTGGTTGTGTGTGGGTGGTCCCAGTGCCCATGTGTGCGCGGACCCTGCCCCCACTTGCTCCGCTGAGGCTTGTGCACGCTCGCTCTCTTAGACACGCTCATCATGGCAAAAATCACTTATATTCTGCGTCATCTGCAGCCTCTTGATTCACTATTCGTCTCCTCCATTAGGTCTCCGTATCCCTTGCTGAATCAGGTGATGCATTTGATCGTCGTAATGAACTGATTGAGCTAGTTGCTTCCTCCGACTCTGGATTGCTGCAGTTGTTTAGTCAGCAACAATTGCAGGTTTATGCTCAATCCTAATTTTTTTTAGCATGGATTTGAACCTATGTTTATGCCACCATCAATTCAGTATTTCATCTTAAAAAAAATTTCATGCAATTGGAAAGATTCCCTAAACCATCTTCGTTCTTCAGGAATTTTTATTATTTGAAAGGGAATGCACATTGTTCAAAATGGAGTTACAGGAGGAACTTTTTATGTCTGATGTTTGAAGTGCACTCTAAGTGTATAAAGGTAAATACACAGTATTCTTTTCTTTCCCATCTCATGTTACAACTTTTATATGTTATTCTCAGATAAAATTTAGGTTCATCACAATCCATCAAAACAAGTTGCAACTGTAAAATCACAAGTTTTGACAGTCATCATAGTTTCTCAAAAAAAAGCATATTGAAATTTTGCCATAGTTTTGTAGTCATGGAAAAATCCTTGGAAGTAGGAATTGTAAGAAGACATGTTTTAGGTTTCCAAGTGGTTTTTGTTTATTTTGATGCATGTTTTGCAGGTATCTGACAAAGTAGAAATGGTGATCTTGATTACTAGATTTGTATTATGATTATATGGTTGTGCGAGGCTTCTTCAGCCTTTCGTCGGAAAGTCGATACTTTGTGAAGAGTTGTTGTCTTTCAACCAGAGGCCGGAGAGATGGTAATTCTTTGCCTTTTGTTTTCCAAATTATTCTGATTATTAAGTAAATGACTTTGAAACAAACAGTTTTTGCTTATGCAGGGGATCTATTAAATGTTTTGCATTGGTGACACAATGGGAACTATTGTTTTAAATCTCTTGAAAAATTGGGGATATTAGCGCTGAAAGTTCTGACATTTTCTTTTTTATTTTTTCCTTTATGTATTTGAAGTGGTATACACCAGGCTTTCCTTTATTGTTGGGAAAAAATGGTGATTTTAGTGCTTTTTTTTATTATGTATTTGTAGAATTATAATTAGTGACATTTGATCCAATTTGCTATATATCCTATTTTACTTGTAAAAAATATTTGTGAATTGAAGGTTGTTATTTACTGAATGGTATGATTGTCTGAAAGAACCAAAAAGATTTCTACTTGAAATAGACACGCCTAAATTAGTTTATTAATTAAAAAAAAAAAGTGTTTCCTTCAAATGATATGAATATTTTTAAAATGAAAATTTGTTTATTTGCAAACATTTTAATGAGCATACAACATTGGGAAATGTAAATAATATGTTTAATTTTTGAATACATGTGTGAAAATTTGAAGGCTAAAGGTGTACATGATATAAATTTTTTAATTATATATAAGTAATGTATAGGATGCGTCTTCTAAACGATATATTTAGATTTAAAATCTAAATATATTTTAGTAAAAATTACTGTTTACCTCTCGATAATTTTAAAACTTCCCAAACGTATCTCGTGTAGCTTTTGCATCACTCGACAATTTCTTCCTTTATTGTTTCACTTCCTTTTTACCTCCTGCGACATGAAATTCCATCATTGCTCTTAAACCTTTTTAGTATACATTTTTTTAATTTTTCGCATTCCTTTTTGATGTACTCATTTCTTAAATAGAGAGCTCATTTTTTAAACAGAGAACTCATTTTTTAAACAGAGAGTTCATATCTTAAACAGAGAGCTTATTTCTTTAAATAGAAACCTCATTTCTTAAACAAAAAACTCATTTCTTAAACGAAAACTTCATTTTTAAACATAAAACTCATTTTTTAAACAAAAACATTAATATTTAAACAGAAAAACAAATATTTACGTGATAAATTAATCCTGGATATAAAAACCAATTAATCTTGGCCACTCAGTACATATTTAAATAGAAACAACGATATTTAAGTACTTTTTAAACGTAAACGCAATATATTAAACGAAACATCGATAGTTAAACAAAGACAAAACAAGCATATAAACGAGAACTCATTTCTTAAACAGAGAGCTTATTTTTAAACAGAGACCTCATTTTTAAACGAAACCCTCATTGAGTAGGGACATCGAGTATCTCATCGTCGCGATCTCGCTGCAACGCTGAGTCTTGAGCTCCGCATCTAGCAAGCGATCTCAAAGGTGGCCCTCGCTCGTGCTGGGGTCTTAAAGGAGAAATCTTTGTCGGGCGCTGGCGATCCGGTTGGCGACGCTCCTCGGCGGTCGGAGTGGTGAGGTCTCTCGCTGACGACGCTCGGATAAGACTCAGGTCGAACTTGAACGGAACCATTCTCGATCGCGGAGACCACAACATGGATATCAATAGGGGTTAGGGGTTAAGGGATCATTCGGGGTTTGGATCCACGCGCCTAAGTCGCTGACTGGGAACGGGAGGGAGGAAGCGCGCGCCGATGAGGGTCTCGATCTCGCCGCCTTCGCCTTCATCGCCTTCCCCGCCGCTCTACCTCATCTCTTTTCATCTTCTTCGTCGTCGACCTCGGGAAGACCGCGACGATACTCGCTCGTCGAGCGAAGGCGATCGAAAAGGTTGCACCTTTTTCTCTAGCAAGATCGAGATCTAGATCGAGGTGGAGATCAAAAATTCTAGGGTTCAAAAATCCCATTTTTTTCATGCAACGCTGATCGTGATTGTGAGTCGCATGCTTTGTCTCCACCGCCCAAACTTAATCGAATAAAGAGATTTTGGGGGTGATAAATACAACCCAAAAAACTCATTTCTTAAACAGAGACATCATTTTTTTAAACAAAAACCTCATTTCTTAAACAGAAAACTCATTTCTTAAACAGAGATCTCATGTTTTTTTAAACAGAAACCTTATTTCTTAAACAGAAAACTCATATTTTAAACAGAAAACTCATTTTTTTTAAACAAAAACTCATTTTTAAATAGAAAAACTCATTTTTCAGCTAGCGACGCTCGGATAAGACTCGGGCTGAACTTGAAGCGGAACCATTCTCGACTGCGGAGACCGCAACATGGATAGCAATAGGGTTAGGGTTAGGGATCATTCCGGGGTTTGGATCCATGGTGCCTAAGTCGGTGACGGGAACGGAGGGAGGGAAGCGGCGCCGATAAGGGTTCGATCTCGCCGTCTTCGCTCTTCATCATCTTCCCCGTCTGTCGACCTCATCTCTTTCATCTTCTTCGCTCGTCGACCTCGGGGAAGACCGCACGCTCCTCGCTCGTCGAGCTGAAGACATCGAAAGGTTGCACTTTTTTTCTCCTGGCAAGATCGAGATCTAGATCGAGGGTGAAGATCAAAAATTCTAGGGTTCGAAATCCCATTTTTTTCATGCAATGCGATCTGCGATTGTGAGTCGCATGCTTTGTCTCATCGCTCCACTTTAATCGCAATAAAGAGATTTTGGGGGTGATAAATACAACCCAAAAAACTCATTTCTTAAACAGAGACATCATTTTTTTTAAACAAAAACCTCATTTCTTAAACAAAAACCTCATTTCTTAAACAGAAAACTCATTTTTTAAACAGAGACCTCATTTTTTTAAACAGAAAACTCATCTTTTTAAATAAAAAACTCATTTTTTAAACAGGAAACTCATTTTTTAAACAGAACCTCATACCTCATATTTTAAATAGAAGCCTCATTTTTAAATAGAAACTCATTGCACCCAAGGGCATTATAGTCAAACCCTGTCACACTTGCCACAACTTCCCACGCAAGGGACAATTTCGTCCAAAAAATTCCAAATTAACTCTATCAATCACTGTTAGATGTTTGGGGGGTTTAAAAAATCATTTTATTCAAAAAGAAGGGGTTTTTATGGATAGCCAGATTTAGGGGGAGAATCTGTGCATATTGCAAAATTTGAGAGTGTTTTTAGCAATTTTCACTATATTTTATAGTGTTATTTAATGACTTCATAAGTAATATATATATACATACAGAGGGACACTTTTTTTTTTTAGAATGTGTTTAAATTTTAAATCTAGTTATATTCAGTAAACAACAATCATTTGGGATAATTTCCGTATTAGTAAGAAGTAAGAACCATGAGATGATTATCTAACTGTTATTATTAAATATTTTTTTAAAAAATAATATTTTTAACAATAGACAGAGTTAATGTTATATATATATATATAATTGAGAACCCATCATCTAGGGACGTTCCTAGATTTTAAATATAGGGATATCCATAGTAGCCATCGGATGAAAATCTGACGGCTCTTATTATTATGAACAGTAGAAACCGCGTTCTACAGTGTTGTACAGTGATCATGAACAGTAAAAAATGTACAGTGTTTATATAATCAATCAACCATCGGATGATGATTCAACGGCTTAGATTTAAAACGTCCCTAGATTTCAAATCTAGGGATTTACTTAGATGATGTTTTCTCAGTATAATTATATAAATATATATATATCATCATTTTGGTCCAAAACAATCAAAGCAAATTCAGCGAGCTGACATTAAATGACTGCAACGCCCTTGCATCCCTCATAAAAAACAGCTTCTCCTGCGAGGTAGAGTTGAGGGTACTATCGTCCTTTCACAATCACCGAACCTGTTTTTCCAGAGTAGAAAACCCACGACACGATTTCCATGGTCTCATCGATGGCGACGACGACGACGACGACGACGACGACGGCAGGGCTCGACGGCGTGCTGATTCGCTTTGAGGAAGCCACGCGCGACGCGCATCGTCTCCAGCTCCAGACCCTCCGCACGATCCTCGAATGCAACGCCACCGTCGACTACCTGCAACGCCACCTCCCTGGCTGTTCTCTCGGGGTCGGCGACGAAGCCGTGTCCTCTTTCCGGCGTCTCATCCCTTTGTCCTCCTATGATGACTACGCCGATCTCATCCAACGCATCGCCGATGGCTCCGAGTCCCCTGCCGCTCTCTCTCTTGATCCTCTCCTCTGCTTTTTCTACAGGTGATTTCGATCAATGTCTCTTTCTTCAAATTTGTTTTTATAATTTTTTTTTATATATTATTCATACTTTTCATCAGTTTGAAAAGAGTGTTTTTCGGGTAATTATTTTAAATTTTACAGTCATTCTGAATCCAAAGATGGTAAGTTTCCTTAATTTTTAAGTTTTTTTCATGGTTCTGGTTACCTTGTTTTTTCTTCTTTTTTCAATGGATTTCTTCAATGAATTCATTTTATTTCCTCAATTTCTCAGTACTTTTAATGTTTCTCAGTTCGGGAACCAGCACTATGAACCCAAAGATGATACCTTTCTTTGAATCCATGCCTGCCAAATCTTCATCCAGTCTCGCCCACCAATGCAGTTCTGCACTTCTTCAAAGGTTTGCAATCCCAATCACTCTCTTCTTCTTCTCTCCATGCCATGAAATTCATCATCCTTGATTTAATCCAGGCTATTCCCTCCAAGACAATCTATAAATAAGGTTCTTTGGTTCTTGTATGCCGGAAAGATCATTGAAACCAAGGGAGGATTCAGAGCAATGGCAGCCACTGCATTCCCTTTCCAGAACAAGAGATCAAGCTCAACACCATTGTTATCCATGTGTGTCAGCCCTCCAGCTGTTATTCTTGGTTCTGATAACTATCAACAGATGTACTGCCACCTCCTCTGCGGCCTCCACTGCTCGGCCTCCATTGACGCCATTCGTGCTCCCTATGCCGTTGGCCTGATTCGAGCCATTCATTTACTAGAGTCCAAATGGGAGCAACTCTGCAATGACATTGAGTTTGGCTTCTTGAGTTCAGAGTTCATTACTGATTCTTCAATGCGAGAGGCTGTTCAAGAGTTACTCGGTGGACCGAGGCCGGAGATTGCAAAGGCGATTCGAGGATTTTGCAGCAAGGGGAAATGGGAAGGAGTTCTCAGAGAATTATGGCCGGAGGCCCGGTACATTGCTTGTGTAACAACAGGAAGCATGGAGCAGTATTACCTGAAACTCAGGTACTATGCAGGAGGCATTCCGATCTTGTGTGGTGATTACTTCTCTTCTGAATGCTCTGTAGGAATTAACATCAATAGATTATCGCCACCTGAGTCCACAAGCTTTGTAATCATTCCGACCACTGCTTATTTCGAGTTCCTCCCTTTCCGACCGGAAACTCCTCTTGAGACCAATGAAACAGTAGACATATCTGGGGTGGAAATCGGCGAACTGTATGAAATAGTAGTGACTACTTACAGAGGGCTGTACCGATACCGTCTGGGTGACATTGTGAAGGTCATCGGCTTTTACAATTCGTCCCCTGAAGTGAAGTTCATCACGAAGAGCACCAAAGGACTCATCGGAGATCTTCACGGAAAGTGATCTAATGCTAGCAATGGAGAATTTTCAGTTAATGCTAAATGAAAATGAGATGGGAGAAGTTGTGGAGTATGCTGGGTACTTGGAATTGGATTCAAAACAGCAACATTTGGTTGTGTTTGTTGAGATTATTAATACTTGTATGAATTGGACTAATTGTGATTGTAATTTTGTTAACAAATGTTGTCATTTGATTGAAGGTTGTTTGGGGAGTGTATATCAGGTGAGGAGGGCTGGTGGGAGTTTAGGCTGTTTGGAGATTGCCATTGTTAGAGCTGGGAGCTTTGAAGGTCTGGCAATGGTGGCAATGGAGAATGGTGCACCTGCTAATCAGTATAAACCTCCAAAGATCATCAGAAATTTGAAACTTGTTTCTTTGTTGAGAGATTGTGTTATTGCTAGCTACTGTTATTAGCATTGTGGTGTGGTTTTGTTTTTGCATTTATACCCCTGTAAAAAGTTTTAAATTTTATATGTACTGTTGTATAATTGAACGAGGGAACTTCTAATTATGCCTTTTGTGCATCTTTGTTGAACTTTTATTGGCCATATTTTTGTTTTTATAAACATTTTTATTATGCATCTTTTGTATAGCTTTTATTGTTAAATTTTCATATGCCCGCTCATCAATCATCAAGAATTGATTAGTCCACTTGTGTGTACTCATTCATTGGATACAGAGATTTTGTAGTGAGACCGTTTTTACAGTCAGGAATTTTTTTTTGACACCACTGTATTCAGCATGCTTCATAAGTTATGAAAGTCTCTCATAGGACACTTTTTATATCATTAGATTAAAGTCATTTTGATTTTGGTGTTGATATATATTTGATTTTAAACAATAAAATGAATTTATAATTTAATGATTTTTAATAATTATTACAATTTTTTCTTAAATTATATGTTGGGAAGAAAAGAAATTTAGAGGTAAAAAAACAAAAACAAAAACTAATTTTCTAGAAAGTAAAAAATCTCGTTTATATACACACTTTTGCAATTACACCCTTAGAATCTCCTCAAATCACTCTGGTTTTACAAAAAGCTATGAAATTTTCAATATAGTCCTGATAAGATATGAAAATTATTCTTAAACCCGCCCCAAACTGAAGACGTTGTCATTTGGTTTTGGATTTGGATCTCGTTCACTGTCTTCTTCTCTTCCTTCTCGTCGTTCTTCTTTCTGAGATCCGTCGCGCATCGCCGTCGTGTTCCCTTTTGGTAGATCAGTGATTACACTCTTTGTTTTCTCTTTCACAGCTTCTAAGTGATGAAAATCATAGCATTGCTTCATTTTCTCCGATTTGCTACTGATTGCATGCTGTAATGGGTTTTTTTTTTTTTGGATTTAGTGTCACTTGGTTCAAATTTGGGATTTTTTTTTATATATGTTAACTGTGTTATGGTAGAAGACGATGCCAAATTCTGGTTGTAGAATTTCGGATGTTTTAATTTTTATTGGTAGTTTGGATTTCGGAATTCTAATGTGTGTGTTTGAGATCGTATTAGTTTAAAACTACTAAAACAATATGTTCGTAATGGGTTTTAATTCATGTTGTGACATTAAAAAAAGTTGTTTCTCTAGATTTACACTTTGTGGAGTGGTGCGGAATTTATGAGAAAAAAACTTTTTTTTTTATTATTATTATTTATTTTATTGCAAATGAGTCTGTTCTGATGTTTGGAGTAAGATGAAATGGTTGTTTTAGGATTTGGCCTCTTTAGGGTTACAATTTAATCTCTTTTCTTCTCTGTTTTTAATGGTGCCTACTTTAATGTTTGTCTCATCATGCAGCTCAAAGAAATCCTATGGGGATCCCTGAAGGAAGCTTGACTGCTAAACCCAGTTGGAGGCTGAAGTAATGTCTTTCAAGAATGTTTGTTGCCATTGTTGTATTACGCATGCATTTCTCTAGCTAACTTGGTTGTTTATTGTGCTAAATTTGGCAGGTCAATAGTTACAGTTGCATTGACATTGCTCACTAGTTCACAAGCGATCCTAATTGTATGGTCCAAAAGAGCTGGAAAGTATGAATATAGTGTTACAACTGCAAACTTTTCTGTGAGTTTTGACACTTTGTTGATAATTCATTAACATTGCTAGAAAGAAGTTATTTGGCTGTGACATGGAAACATTATCTACTATAATATAATAACTTTAAGGTGATCATTCTTGCGTTTGTAATAGGTGGAGGCTCTGAAATGTGCTTTATCACTTGCTGCACTTAGCAGGATTTGGAAAAGTCAAGGTGTTACTGAAGATAACAGGTGAGCTGACAAAAATGACCAAAATTCTGCTTAGTATTACAATGTGTGTATATTTATTTATTTGTTTGTGTGTATTTACATGTTTGTGTCTTTTCATTTGCGTGACATTAAAGGTTATATATCTTTCATTTTTCAGGTTAAGTACATCTTTCGATGAAGTTAAGGTTTATCCTATTCCTGCAGTACTTTATCTTGTGAAGAACTTACTGCAGGTATGCAGATGATACCTGCTTCAAATGCTGTAAAATATTTTTTTTTTGGGCACCTTAGCTAAGTAAAAGAATTTTTCCTGGCAGTATTACATTTTCGCCTATGTGGATGCCCCTGCTTACCAGATATTGAAGAATCTAAATATCATTAGCACTGGAGTGCTATACCGTATCATCCTAAATAAGAAGTAAGGTCTCAGTTTGTGACAGAAGTTATTACTTTCTTTTATTCTCTCATGTGTACATTCATCACCTTCTTTTATGCATTATTTGTCCGGATGACTTTAGGTGCTTTATTTCTATGTATGCTTGGATTTGTTTTGTACTTTTGTCTTTTATGCATTAGATACATAGTTGTAGATTTTTTTTGTTCTTTCTAATTTGTTTTGGTGGACACCTTCAAATCATGGTATTGTCCTGAATGTTGATATGAGGGATTGAGTATAACGTAAAATGGTGTTTTTTTTATTATTATAATAAATTAAGTCATTTGAATTGCTTTACTAGTTTATCAAAAGAACTATTAAGGTTTCTTTTGAAGTTCGTGAGTGCTACACTTCTAGTTACCTATAAGTCACCACCATGGTTGTGGATTATGTAGTAGTTATTCAGCTCATGTACTTTTCTTTTCCTTTATTTACAGAGTAGTTCGTCATGCTTATCTTTCTGATTTACATCTTTTTCATGATCCATTTTAATATTATGGCTTGACTTACTAGGTTAAGCGAAATCCAATGGGCTGCATTTGTTCTCCTTTCTGCAGGTTGCACTACAGCACAACTTAACTCTTCGTAAGTACATCTTCCTTTTCATGCATGTGTTTTTCTCTATTAAGATAGTAAACTTATTTTAATCTTCAATGTTGAAGATGGCC
Source organism: Dioscorea cayenensis subsp. rotundata (assembly GCF_009730915.1). Taxonomy (NCBI): domain Eukaryota; kingdom Viridiplantae; phylum Streptophyta; class Magnoliopsida; order Dioscoreales; family Dioscoreaceae; genus Dioscorea; species Dioscorea cayenensis. The sequence continues at coordinate 20,386,399 of NC_052476.1, read as the reverse complement.
AAGAAAGATAGCTGTTTGATGGTTTCGTCGTGAATAACCTATTTGGATATGGCAAAGAATCAATGATAGTTTTTTTTTGTTCTTCTGAGAAAGTTAATTTCTTCTGGGATCACATCTATTCATTTGTTCTTGATGGTACAGCTCTGATCGTGTCCTTCAAACTCCTTTCCAAGGTTGGATAATGGCCATTGTGAGTTTTGATTTTTGGAACATCTACACCTTCTTGGGGCCTTTGCTTATATTAACAGCGATAAAGCAAGTTTGACAATCTATATTTCTTGGCAATAATTCTTGCAGATTATGGCACTTCTAAGTGGGTTTGCAGGGGTATACACTGAGGTACATTCTGTAAAGATCATGACATTTTGGCACTTGCCATAATGTATAGAGCTAAGCTAGCAACAGTCTCAAAAATTGGAAATCACAATTTGTGGAAGATATGAAAAGATGTGCCATACCACTATTATCACAATTGTTTCTAATAATTTATCATTCATATTGCAGGCTATTATCAAGAAACGCCCTTCACGAAATATCAATGTGCAGAACTTTTGGTTATATGTCTTTGGAATGTTATTCAACATAATTGCAATTTTCATTCAAGACTTTGATTCGGTTATGAACAAGTAAGCTCAGCTAGGTATTTCTAGTTATATTCCTCTATGAGCTATACCAAGTATAACTGATATGACTTAAATTTTTGCTAACTCAGGGGTTTCTTTCATGGCTACTCATTTATCACCATTTGTATGATTCTTAACCATGCCCTGAGGTATGATGTTCTACTAAATTTTTCTTCATTCAATCATTCCTGTTTTATGCAACTTGTGACTGCCATTGTTCTTATGTAGTGGGATTGCTGTATCAATGGTTATGAAATATGCTGATAATATTGTCAAGGTATATACTATAAACCAAAGCATTTTATATCACACTAGACTTTGCTTAGTGGCCCCTATTGGCGTGCAAATGTGATAATCCAGAGCAGCATATGATTATTCTGCTAAGCTTTCCAGTATATGAAACTATATACAGTATTCTTAAGTATTCATTCTATTTGCAGGTGTATTCCACTTCTGTAGCAATGCTTCTAACAGCAATTGTGTCGGTGTTTCTATTTGGTTATCACCTCTCACTTGCCTTTTTCCTTGGATCCACGTAAGTTGCCAAAACCCCACCTCAATCCCTAGTTCAATCTTGATTTTCTCATGATTACTATACAACATATGATAATTTGCATCGTACATTCAACATTCTCGTTAGTATGTTTTAAATATAAGAAATAGCTACAGATTGAAATAAACTTTCCTTCTTCTTTCAGTGTTGTTTCTGTTGCAGTTTATCTTCATTCCATCGGAAAGCCGCAAAGATGAGTTTATTCTTTCTCAAGCTGTGAACTTGGGTGTGTTAGGACTCAGTCTGTTTCAAGGGCATGTGCTGTTTTCTGATGCCAACTCTCAAGTGCTGGTGTTGCATTGCCAAGAAAGGATGGAGATGAAAGTGGTTATAGAACTTACTACCAAAGACAATTATCTTCTTGTAAGAGACCATTCTGGAATTAAATGAAGGCTGCTGACAACCAAGTAGGCTGTTACATGTATCAAAAGAGGATACTAAGGAAGTTTAGGCTCTTGTAGATAGATCTATGTTCATCTTTACCAGTTAGCTATTTGTGTCACAGAAGATGATATTTTAAACATTTGTGGTTTGAAAATGGCAGTTTAAATATGCTGAGAACAATACTAGCTTTTAAGAGTGCAAATGGGAATAATTTTTTATTAGTGAATTTGCACTTCTGGACTCACGTGCGATGCATTTCTCATTTACTATTAAAAATTAGTTTGAGGAAAAGCTTAAGGAAATTAGTTTTGTTGAATGCCAATTCAAAATTTACACTGTTTTTTGTATGGTCCACAAAATGCTTGTGATGAAGAGTTTCGACAGAGCCTAAATTGACATCCTCAATGGAAGGACCCTTTGTAAGTTTTTTCATCTCATTATTGCACTAATATTTTCTGAAAGATTACTTGGGTTCATCTATTGTTTGCAGCAGGCGACAAAAGAAATCAGCATTTTGTCGCAAGTATCAATGAAAACCAAATAACATATAGATCTAAACTGGATTGACAAATCTTCAGCTTAACTTATAAAATTTGCGAATGGTCGAACTCTTACTTCTTTTATTTGAACACAATGAATCTGGTTGATAGACAGTCTCATAAGTCATAAATGCTCGTTGACTTTCCATTGAGACTAAACTGCATTGATCAGGGCATTTATAACCCATTAATTGTAGTAAATATTGCCTCCTTGTTTTGCGCTGACATGTAAACTTGGTAAGCAAATGTTGCATTTTTTTAATGACTCCATTGTATTTCTGTTGTAATATCAAAGTTTATTCTGCATTTTGAATTCTCTCTTTCGGTTATATAAGGACCCCTAAGGTACACTAAGCACAAGCATAAGAAATGGCCTCTCTCCTTGAGTTGAAGAAAAGCTTAGCTGATTTGAAATCATCTCTTACTCAGGAGGTGATTTAGTATAGGGATGCAAATGGAGTCTCTTGCATCTTCCTTTTTGTTAGCTCTATGTTTGATGTGAAGTTTTAGCTAGATATGTTGTCTTTGGGCAATGGCAGGGATCTTGGGTGGACAATTTGAGTGCTTGTACATTGCTGGACATGGTGCTGCTAGAGAACTACTTTTTGTTTACTGCTCAGAGACACAGAAATTACTTAATGAACTAACCATGAACCTGTGAGTCAGTTGTGCAAGTTGTTCTGTTTGGTTATCATATAATAAAGTCTGTTTCTTTCTTATTTTTATTTTTATTTTGTTCCAGTGGTTGTTGGTGAAGCAATCTAGAAGCAGTGAAATATCAAAAGCTTGATGCATGTGTTCGTCGGCTGAAGGGTGGCAGCAGCAGGTATGATACTCCACTATATTAGTTCACTTTTTCTTAGATGTTAATGATTGCTAATTTGTATCAATTTGGAGATCTCACGACAGTAATGGAGAACTCTGATTCTTTACAATATCAGTTCTATATTGTTTGTTTTATTATTGATGATTGCTATCTTATTCAGATCTGAAAATCTTGGAACAGAAACGGAGAACTTGATTTTAAATCTTAGATGCCCTACTATTTAGTTTTGTTTTTTGTTTTTTGTTTTTATTACTATAGAAAATCCTATCATTTTGTTTGTTTTTATCCGACACAAAAATCTTCGGACTGCAAGGTGAAGCTCTAATAGGCTGGCATTTTTCATTTTGGTTTGTTCATATAAATGCTATCATCTGTTTACTTATCATTTCTTTGTATGATTATGGATTACTTTCTTTCTAATTTACGCCATCCCGAAAATCTTGCAACTATGACGTCACTTGGATTTTTGTCCTCAGATTTATGTTTCATAAATTTCTTGACATAATTTGCTTTTACTGTGAATTGTAACTTATTTGGAGGTGAACAAATCAAGACTTACATATGCTAAATGAATTTCCTCTCATAATCATATATTCTCTGTTTCTCATTATCCCTCCTTTCTTGTCACATGATGAAAATGATGAATCTATCTCATTTACTAAGTATAGTATCACATTTATCACTGGACAAATTTTTTTTCCTAATATAATAAGCACTAGAGTTAATGCCTATTGATGCACTAAAATAAGGAGAACTTTACGATCAAAACCCATGCTCTTAGCACATATTTGTGAATAATTCTAAAGAAACTTTTCTCTTTATTTCAAACCATTATGTGTAAATTCACTATGAGAAGGAGCCATTGAACTTTAAAAATGATTTGAACATGTTGCTGCCTTGCTGGTTATTTGAGTAGAATTTAATCTTCGAAGTGAGAGGGGGAGAAAACTAGATTTAGAAAACAACATGCATGCATATGCAAGTTTTGGAAAATAATTTAATAGCTATGCATGCGGTAATACTAATTAAATCTTCATTTGCATAGCATTGGAGCTACTCGAATTGTCTATTCCTGCATGGTTTTTTCTGACTACTGCAAGGCTGTCAATAATGAAGGGTAAATTCTATTTTCTTGGTTTCAAGTATGCTATCTCGTTACTTAAATTATGTGGCATCTTAACATGAAACCCACTGTGCTGGTGTGATATGTATCTTCAGTGCCTCAAAGATGAGTATCAAATTTTGAAGACCAAGCTTGAGAACATCCAAAAGGTAGAACTTTTTGTTGCTTGCACAAACCTTCTTGTTCATAAGTTTGAATCTTATAAAATTTTTTATATGCTTAGTGATCTATAGCTTGAAGATGACATCATCAGTACTGGAGGCTCAATTGAGTTATGGTGCCCTCGATGCGGCTTCAAGAAAGTAACAAACTAAATGTTGTGTTTTACTTGGTGGAAACACATGTGTCAGCATGGTTTATTGTTTAATTTTTATCAGCATGATTATTGAACAAAGTAGTTTGTTACCAATCATAAATTGCTTGTTGTGTACTTGGTTCCTAGATTAAATTTATTAACCATGAAATTGCTCAACAGATTGATGCTCATCAAGCATGCCATACATTTGCACAGAGGGGGGAAAGGGTTTTTTTTCCTACTTTTTTTTTTGTTTATGGAAGTTGGGAAAAACTAGATTAAGTACGTACTAGAGGCGTAAGGTGATGTCCTCTGTCCTCTCCATTCTTGTTTGCTCAGCACAGCTTCTGATCACTACTGCAGATTGCTTCTTGTCTTCCCAGTGATTATGCAAAACTATGGTTGTGTGCTTTGGAATCCAAACTTTCTAATATTTCCAGTTCACATGTTCTTCATTGGCGACAATCTACCCATCATGTTGATGTTGCCTGCTAAGACACTCAGGGGCTTCACTCTGATGATTGAATTTACATGATTTCTGTCAACCTTGAAAAAGTCACTGGCTATATCTCCCAAAAACATATCTTATAAAATGAAAACCCAGAACGTACAACAATATGCAGTGGGTTCATTTTCTGAAAGTGAAGCATTCTATTTGTCATTACTCACCATAAAATTGTATGTTTTTGTTGGAAATATAGTACCACATCGGTTGTGTAATAGAAGTGTAATGGGTTTATATATAGGTATAGAGGTTGAGCCACTAAGTCTTGAGGCTTTTTGGTGTAAGACCCCTGGTCATATAAAGTCGTATAAGGCGATCTTAGATCGAAAAATATAAAATCTAACATGGTATCGAGCTGCGGGAAAAATGATCACGATAGTTATAGTGGGATCTAGTAAAAGACCTCTGAGGTTCGAGAAGGAACACAAGTCAAGTTAAAATAGGACTCCATGTGTGTAGGACCTCTGAGACACAAAGTAGTGTACTGAGTCACGAGTAAAGCAGACTACGGTGTACAGAGTGCAGTGCAAGTTCGACCCCATGAGTTGAACTTGAGGAGAGTGTTGGAAATATAGTACCAGCATCGGTTGTGTAATAGAAGTGTAATGGGTTTATATATAGGTATAGAGGGTTGAGCCACTAAGTCTTGAGACTTTTTGGTGTAAGACCCTAAGCTCATATAAAAGCTCTATATAGACTCTCTAGTACCAAAAATATAAAATCTAACAGTTTTATATCTTTTCTTTAAAATAAGCAACTTTAAGAGCTGATGATGCTTGAATAGAAACTGGGCTCTCTTCAGTTGAAGTCATTTTGTGCTGATCATCAAGAGGGATTAGTGTGGTCAGAAGCTTGGATTCTATCACTGCCTTCACTGCTGAAGGATCTGGAAACATATCGAACTCTGAGAGAACTTCATAACTCTTGCGTTTCCTCACGACTGTTGTCTTTCCAATTTAATTTTAATTGAAATTGATATAGTAATTCTGCTTTTGAACTCTACACCCCCAATGCATACATTCTTGCATACTACCATAGGACATGGCTTCTACCCTTGAGTTGAACAGAAGCTTAGCTGACTTCAAGTCACTGCTTGTCTAGGATATGATTGTTTAGTATAAGAACTGAAAATGGAATCTCTTGCACTGTTGCACCTTTTGTTTTTCTTAGTTAGATGTTTGAAATAAAGTGTTGCCTTTATTTGTGGTTTATGCAATGACTGCTCATCCTGAGTGAGCAATCTGTTATCTTGCGTCGCATGGTTTTGCTGGGGTACGGGTAACCCCTTGCCACATATAAGCTGCGAAAACACTGGCTCCATCAACTGTGAAGCTGTGAGCTGGTCATGCTAGTTTTCTGTACTAATGATCATCTGTGTTGATATGTTGCTTAATTTGTTTTTTTTTTCCTCTGATTTTTGGTGAAGTGAGAAAGAGATTGTGAACTATCATGACCTGATAAGCTTGACATGTACTCATCAACTTAAGGACAATAATGCAGGTATAATTCACCATTACACCAGTTCTTTTTTCGGTTGTTGTTGATAATTTTCTAATCTATACCAATGCAGAGGTCTTGTACAGTAATGGAGAATTCTGATACTTTAGGATGTCTTTTTTGTTCGTATATTTAGTTATTCATGATTTGTTAAATTATTCTGATCTGAAATTCTCAGGACTGTAACGGAAAACTTGGGTTATAGATACACATGTCTCTTTCCTTAAGGTTGTCATAATACTACAGACAGTCTCATTATTTGTTCCCATTTATTTAGGCATGGAAACCTTGGTACTATGTGGGAGAATTCTACTTAGCTGTTTCATTAATTTGTTTTGTTTGTACAGACGTGATCACCATTTTGTTTGTCGTTTCTTTCAACGGTCATAGATCACTTGCTCAAATGCACTGGTTTGTACCTCTTGGGCTATGACAGAGCGCTTCAATTAAGCTCTGAGGTTTCTGCTTCACTAATTTTCTTGGCATATTTGTCTATATAGTGATCATTTGATGGTGCTAAATTTTTCTGGGGTGAAAAACTTGGAAATTTTACATGCTAACTGGATCTCCCCTGATAATCTATTCAGTGCTTCTCATTTTCCTTTTTATTCTTGCCACATGATTAAAATATTGAATCAAATTCATTTTAAGGATTTGCTCATCAAATAACAACAATCTGCTCATGGTGTTGATATTACTTGCAAGGACATTCACAGGATTTGTTTTAAAATTTTGGATTTAGATGATTACTCTCAAGCATGAAAACCATGCCTAGGTTTTCTCCCAAAAACATATTCTCCAAAAGGAAACAAAGAACATACAACAAGGTTCAATGGTTGAATTCCATGAATAGAAAGCATTAAATGTGTCCTCGTGATTACATTGCTGTCTTTCCATTTTAATATTAATGATTAATTAATTCTCTATATTGAAGTCCTTTCTTCCAGTTATATAAAGATGAAGGCATACACCTTAAGCACACAACCATAGCTAATGGCTTCTGTCCAGGAGTTGAAGAGGAGCTTTGCGGATCTGAAGTATTCCATTGCTCGGGAGGTGATCCTTTAGTATAGGGATCCAAAATGGAGTTTCTTCCATCATGATTTTTCCTTGTTTTATGTCTGTCACAAAACTTCAACTTGATTTCTTGTTTTGCAATGACAGAAAATCCTGAATGAGGTGTTCGATCAACTGTACGAGGAAGGATATGATTTTGCTTCAGAAACGATAACTCTTTTCCATTCTGAGGCTGAGAAATCACTGACTGAACTGACTGCGAGGCTGTAAGTCAGTTATGCAAATTTCTGTATTCCATAATCATATTCTAGAGCCCATCATTATGTAACTTATTGTGTTTTCATTTTTTATCAATGAAGGGACCAAGAGATTGTGAACTTTCATATGCTCGAGGTGGTTATTAATCGTCTGAAGGGAAGCGGCCTTATGTATAATACACCACCACCTATCAGTTCTTTTTTCATAGTTATTGATGACTTGTTACTTTATATGGACACAGTACCTGGGACAGTTTTTATGATACTGATTCTTTAGAAACCTGATTTATTAAGTTTGTTTGATCTATGAGGACTAAGTAATTTTTTCCAACCTGTAATTCTCAGGACAGTAGTGGGGACCTCAGATGACTGTTTCGTTACATTTTGTTTTATTCTGCTTGTCGTTTCTTTCTCTTGTTATAGATGTTTTCCTAATTTATATCGGCATGAAAATCTTGAGACTATGCCAAAGCACTTCAATTTAAGTTCTTAGAATTTTGCTTCATTAAATTCCTCAACATTTTATTTTGTTGGGATTATTAGATGGCGAAAAATACAATTGTATTAAGTTAATACTTGTAAATTTCTTAAAGAAACTTCATACTAAGAGGAAAAAATAGTAGATTTTGTCCTCATTTGAATCGACTTGAAACTTAATACTGACAGGAAAAAAATCACATTCATTTAAAAAACCCAAATAAAGAACCTGACTTTTGTAATGTGTGAAGATTTTCTAAATATATAGTTGGTTTCTATGTGCTAATCCTGCATTACTTTTCCTGTGCACAGCATTGGAGCTGCCCGTTTGGCCGATGCTTGTTTGACCATGGCCACCTACTGTGATGCTTCTAACAAACAAGGGTACATCCTATGTTTCTTGGTTTTAAACATGTGTCTTTCTCATTTTTTTAGCAGAAATATTAAACTCAAATCATCATTACTTATTATCATGTTTTGCTGGAAGTGCAGGTGTGTGGTCTCTCTCAACCATGTCAAAGAAGAGTACCAGCTTCTAATGAGCAAGATTGAAAGCATCCGTAAGGTATTCAATCTCTTCCTTGCATGAACCTTCTTGTTTATACATTGGAATCTTACCAAGTCTTTGCTATGTTTTGTTTTTATTAGCTGGAGAATGAAATCATTGCTGCTGGAGGCTCTATTTGATGGTGCCCTTAGTGTGGCTTCAGGAAACTAGCAAAATAAAGGTGTTGCTTTGTTGTATGCATACACAAGTGCTATTCCTTTGTATGCATGATCTATTGTTCGGTGTCCATCAACATAATTAATAAGAATAAACTAGTTTCCTTTATCAGAATTGCCTTGCTTTGGTGTGTGCATTCAGTTAACTAACCATGAAACTCCTCCATGGAAATACGTGCGAAAAATAAACCCCCTGATTATTCTTCTGATTGGATCAAAAAACATTTGATATACTTGCAGAAAGGTGAAAGTTTTGTTTATTTTTTCTTTTTTCCTTTTTCCAAATGTTGAGAAAGACTATAATAGGTACCTGTTTGAGAGCTTTCAGGTGGTCTCCTCTACATTGTCTTTTGCTCGCAAAACTGCCAATTACTGCAAACTGTTTCTTTACATTGAGTAATTTCGGGAAACTACTACTGTCAAATCTGAACTTTCCAATACATGGACTACTTCTCATGTCCTTCTTTGGAAACAATCTGTCCATTGGTGTCAATATTTACCTGTGAGGATATTCATGAGCTTTTGCTTTGGTTATTGGATTTAGATTTTTCAGTTGGCCATGAAAACATTCGCGAGGATTACTTCAAAAATCATATCCTGTAAACAAAAACACAGTACTTACGACAATATGCCATGGTTGAATGTTCTGAATCCAAACCTCTCTGTGTCATTGTCTGCCTTATGATTCTATGGTTTATGTCGTATCTTTAATATAAGCAATCTTGAGAGCATGTGATGCTTGAACATTGTCTTGGTTGTCTTAAGTTTCTGCTGCAACTTCTTTAGTTGCATTATGAAATACTTGCTAAAGGCTCAAGAAAAAAAGGTTAGTTCTATGTCATATTTGGGTGACCTCATGCTCGGACTTTGCCCTTGCGTTTGCTGCTAAGAATTAAGAGAAATATTGAACAATGTAAAAACCTCGTAACTGTTGCATTCCCATGCCACACAGTGTTCTTTCCAGATTAATTTCAAAGAATGTGCTTATTATACATTTTGAAATTATTTCCCTCAGTTATATAAGGACCCACGAAGGCATACAATTTAAGCACACAAGCATATAAATGGCTTCTGCTCTTGAAGAGCAGCTCAGAAAGTTTGCATCAATTCCTTGCTCAGATGATCGTCCTTTAGTAGAGGGATGCAAAATTGAGTTGCCACATCTTTCAGTTCAGTGTTGGATGTGACAATTTAACTTGCTTTGTGGTTTTGCAATGAAAGAACATCCTAAGTGGGAATAGCAGGTTTCGTTTATATTTAATATTTACCATAGAGAGGATGAGAAAATTAAATATAAATTGGTGGTTAGTTATGGAAAATTGTGTGCCATGATTTTATGCCAGAGTCTATCGGTTAATTTATTTTTGTTTTTTGTTGATTATTGGTGAACTGATTAAGAGGCCATGAACTATCATAATCTCAACATGCATGTTCGTAAGCTGAAGGGCAAGACAGGTATAATACACCATTCTATCACTTTTTTTTTTATATTTTTTTTATTTTTGGTGGTTGTTGATGACCTGCTAATTGTATCGAAACAGATATATTTGGCAAGTAATGGAGAACTCTGATTCCTTAGGGTAGCTTTTTTGTTTAGTTGAGAAGAACTAAAATTAGCACTTTCTTTTCCTCATTGAAGTTGCCAAATCGTTGCGCATTGCTTCTTGATCACAAGTGAATTTGCAAAATACTGTAATATGCTTCAGAATTCGAACTTTCCAAGGCATTTGCTATCTTCCCATGCCATTCATCGACAACTGTCTGCCTTTTTGTCTCGATATTACGTGCAAGGGCATTCGCAGGATTTGCTTTAATTATTGGATTCAGATGATCAGTCTCAACCATGAACGGAGTGTTAAGAAGTTCTCCTAGAAACATTTCCTCACAGCTATATAGAAACACACACTCTCAATACACAAACAGAAAAAATGGCTTCAGTTGTAGAGTTGAAGAGAAGCTTAGCAGATCTAAAATCATCCCTTGCCCATGAGGTAATCATTTAGTATATTGATGCAACATGGAATCTCTTACATATTTCCATTTTCTTAGTTTTATGTTTTATGTGAAATTTCAGCTTGATTTGTTGCATTTGCAATAACAGCACATCCTGGGTGAGCGGTTTGGTCTCCTGTATGCTGATGGACTTGGTTTTGCTCGGGGGCTAATAACTCTTTACTTAAAGAGGCAGAGAAAAGACTGAATGAAATGTCTGTTTTGCTTTGAGTTAGGTATGCAAGTTTGCACATTTCATGACCATTTGCTAGTGTTGTGTTTCATTGTTTATTGGTGAATTGATAAAGAGATTGTGAACTTTCATATGCTTGATGAGCTTGTTTATCAGCTGGAGGCCAGCACTGTCAGGAATAATGCAGCACGTGTTACTTCTTTTTCTGTAGTCCTTGATTATTTGCGAATTTATACTGATCCAAAATCTTGGGACATTACGGAAAATGCTGCGGTTTTAGATCTTAAATCATTATTATTATTATTTTCTATTTATTCTAGCGTGAAAGCCTCGGTAATGTGTGGGAGAACTTTACTTGGAGGGGCTGTTTTGTTAAATTTTATTTTATTCGTATAAGTGCAATTATCATTTTTCTTGCCGTTTCTTTCTATGGTCATAGATTTAGCTATTCATACCATTGTGTGAATCTTGAGAATATGAAGAATGCTAGAGTTTAGTTCCCATAAGTTTTCTTCATTAAAATTTTCAACTTTTCTTACCTGGATATTTGATGTTGGTAATTTATTCATAGGAGAAAAACCAAAGCCTCTCACATACATAATTTATTCAATGTTTCTCTTTATTTTCTTATGCTTGTCACATGATAAAAATATTGAATCCACTTCATTTACTAAATATGTTTTTGGCATTTGTTACCAGAAAAAATGTGTTTAGAATATCATAAATTCTAGTTGTAATTCTTTTGAATGTAGTGAAATATAAATTAAGTAAAGCTTGACAAGCAAAACAAATGCGTCAGATAAGTACTTGTGAATTCCTTAAGAAGAATCTTCTGTCTCTGCTCATCATAGCTTTAAGTATCATTTTCAGTATGCAGATTAAACTTTAAAAGAATCAAAGATGTTTTTGCTTTTTTGTTTATTTGTGTCTAATTGAAATTTCAGACTGCCAGAAAAGAAATTAGATTCAAATAACAACTCTCATAAAAGAAAACATGATTTTCTTGATCTATAGAGTTCTTATGTTATTGTTGGTTTCCATGGGGTATTCATACATAACCTTTCCTTTGCGCAGCTGTGGGGCCCCCCAAATGGTGAATATGTGTGTTACTTTGCCTGATTACTACTGCAAGGCTGTTGACAAAGACGGGTAAATCCTAATTTTCTAAGTTTTGAACGTAGAGAAATTTAACTCAAAATCATCACTGTCTTAACATAATACTAAATCCGCAGGTGTGTGCTGTATCTTCATAGACTCAAAGTTGAGTGCCTGCGTTTAATGGTCAAGATCAAGGACATGCAGAAGGTGCAATATCTCTTACTTGCACAGAGTTTCATCATTATAAGTTCAAATTTACTAAATTTTAGCTGTGTTGGGTGATCTACATAGCTTGAGGATGACATTGTAGCTGCTGGAGGCTCCATCATTTGATGGTGCTGTCAGCATGGCATGAAGAAAGTAATGAAATAAACGTCTTATTTTGCTGTATGATGACATCTGTGATAAATCCATGTATGCATGTCATTCAATCATCAGCATTATTACTGAAAATAATTGGTTCCTGACCAAAATTGACTTGGCATGGTTTGATACTGAAACTCAATTGACATTAAAACTACTGACATTCAATATTGTCAGAAAATATTCAGTATTTTACCAAGGTGGATGTTTTTAATTTTCGTGAGACTTAAACTGATGAAAGTACATATTAGGAAGCATTAGGTGGCATCCTCCACATTCTCTTTTGTTCAGCAAAGCTACTGATTACGGCAGATTGTTTTTTCTCCCCGAGTAATTTTGCGAAATTATTGTAGTATGCTTCAGAATCCAAACTTTCCAATGCATTAATTATTTTCCCCTGTCCTTCATTGACAACTATTTGTCCATCTGTGTTGATATTACCTGCGAGGACATTCACTGGCTTGGCTTTGATTATTGGATTTAGATGATCACTAGCAACCATGAACACAGCGCCAAGGATTTCTCCCAAAAATATATCCTGTTAAACAGAAAAACCAGAGAGCTCACAACAATGTTTGATTGTTGAATCTTTTGAACTTTGAGTGTTTAATGTCTTATCACTTACCATATGATTGTATGCTTTATGTCTTTTCTGTAAATTATGCAATCTTGAGAGCAGATGATGCACAAACACTGATTCGGATGTCTTCAGTTTCTGCTGCAAGTGTTTTAAGACCAAACCAAAAGAAGTCACTTTGCGCTGAGCATCAAGAGGGATTAATGTGACATCGAGCTCAGATTCTACTACTGTCTTTGCGGCTAAGGGATCAAGAAACATATTGAATTCTGCACACTCATTTGAAGGGTTGGTGAAGACATTTCCCTTCTCCTGATCCTCACTAATATGCCCACCGACTATATATATTCTCTGCATGTGAAATGATTATATAATCTTTGCACATTGTGCAGTGTTTACTCAAATAAGGAACATAACTGACCTGAATAATTGAACTCGCATTCTCATCGGTAAGAATTATGTTCGCTATGTTTGTCAATGGCCCATTTGTGAGTATATTTATGGTATTATTTTGATCAATTGATCTTGAAATCATCTGCCAAACTTCCATGGCAGATGGTTGTCTATCATTTTCAACAGTGTACCTGAATCCAAGTAATGACATTTGGGAAAATTGCATGCTAATGCATGAAATGAAAATTTTGTTGCAGATACAAAATGACGATACCTTCTAGGACTTTGTTGTAAATTGTGAGCAAGACCGAAGAGTGTATCAGAGTCAATGAGTCCTCCTGAGCCATGAGGGATAGCGTTGACATACTTACAATTGAGAAACGGTGTTCCTAGTGCGGTAAAACTTCCAAGACCGACTGGAATATCATCCCGGCCCATCATGTGCAGAACATCATAGACAATGTCTATTGTTGCTGCATTTGCCCATCCATTACCATTGACTAAAATTCCCTACTCAAAAGCAACAGTCAAAATTAATCTTGATTTCTGTGTCTACTGACATGTTGACAAAAGACCACGATCAGTTTGACTTACCTTGATGTTTATTTCTTCTACCGGTACTTTTAGAAGGTAGATAAGAGCAACTAGATCTCCTACACTCATATCCATGTCAAACACAACAGGTTTGCCGAAAACTTTGTGTTTATAACTTGGTTTGCGGAGAATTTCCTGATGGTAAGGAAGTTGGGATGTACGATTAAACTGTGCAGATTGTTGAGGTTGGTTTAAAGCCTGCATTTACCAATGTCAGCAAGAATAACAAACCTGAAATGTTTGTTTTACTGCTGTAATTTAGAGTTTATAGATTGCACATATTTTTAGTGAACTTACATTCAAAAAACTAATGTAGAATTTTCGATCAAGGATGCTTTGTTTGTCAGGATTCAGCTTTGCTTTAGTTGCAACAAGAACTCGCACACCTGCTCCATCCTCTTCTTTAGTATATCCATCCTGACGTTATATTGTTATCGGTAAGATATGAATTTCATGGAAATTTCAAATGCAAACTGAACTTTAAACTTCTTTTACAGGCAAGTTTCTACCTGACAAATTCCTTTCTCTATTCCATCAACACGGCAAAATGGATCATGAAGTTCAGTCTGCACATGACCACTATGCACACCATTTTTCTGCAATCCAAATTTAGGCGTAGCACGACTGTCAAAAAATGGATTTGAACCATCATACAAACCATGAGGTTTGTTCGAAGTAACTACTGTTAAGTTCATATACTCCATTTCAGCAAATTCATTCTCATCTTCACAATGTTGATTTTTCATGCTTGATACAGCGACACCAGCAGCAAATGAGTCCCACATGAAGTAACTCTGCATGAATTTTCCCAAATATGACCCTATCGTGCAACAAAAGAAAAAAAAGAAACAGAACAAAACTGGAAGATCAGAACCTCATAAAAAGAGTCATCAAACCAAGTATCGCGGATAATGTTCAGCATCTGGAAACAGTATTCTGCTTCGTAGGTGCTTCGATGTTGTTGAAATGCTGTGAAGAAGTCCTTATTTATTGGTATTGTGTTTGTTGCATCCAATGGAACAAGAGTCAACGGAATACCAGAATGAAACACCTGCAACAAAACACACAATAGAAAGTTACTGTTGAAATTCAAAAACAGATGGATCAAATATGTGGAAGAAAACCTGATAAGCGGCAAATGGATCAGTGAATATGTTGAATTCGGCATATGGATTACTAGCTTGACCAGTATATAGATTGCCCGTATCACCGCAAAACTGACTAGGCTGACAAGAAGTGGCAGAATGCTCTGGACAGCATCCAAAGGGGCTTTTTGATCGAACACCACCTCCCATCACATATATATGCTCAATGTTTTGCTTCAAATGTGGATGAGTCATGAGAAAAATGGCCAAATTAGTATGTGATCCACTGAGAAACACAGTTATCGGTCCGGCAGATATTGCATTGATCATCACGTTTTGTGCTGTAGGCTGGCGAAGAGGTATGTAATGTCGGTCTCCCTGAATTCACACTTTACATTAACAAACAGAATTTACTGCATTACAACATTTAGTGCTTAGTGTTAGATTTTTTTAACTCTTTACCATTGGAAGGAATTTTCTTCTTAAGCCGTAATTCGTGTCGACACTTAGCAAACCACCTTCACCTCGATATATAGCTTGCCGATATCTACAATTACCTGTTGTTGACATGTCCTGATTTTCACTTAAACGTCAGTAATTTCCGAATTGAATTTTAGAGCTTAGTGACTGATAAAAATGTCAATACCTGTTCTATTAAAGGGAGATAACCTCCGACATTGGCGAGTATAGTACCATTTGGTAATATACCGCCTTCGCCTCCAACTCCAACAGAAATATCGTCACGACCCATCATGTGCAGAACGTCATATATGTGATTAACTGCATGTCCGGCATTACTGAAATGCATTTGCGCTAATACTAATTGCCTAAAATGGAGGAATTTCACTGTATTATGTGAAATCATTATTTATGTTCAAATTATATTTGTTTTTTGTTTTCAAAAACCAAAATTTTAAAGTGCATAAATATCATAAGAATTAATATCGGTGGTATCGATAAGAGTTAACATTGATTTCTGATCAATTTTGCTTCAAGAAATAAATCAATATATAGATATCATCAAAGGTTAATATCAACCAAATTCTTCAAGCTTTCTGATGAAGATCAGAAATTATGGTTTGATGTTTGAACTACATGGTATTTCAACATTTTACAGTAAATAAAAAATTTAAGATGAAAACTGACATTAATTTGGCATAAACTATTGCCTGAGCACATAAATATCTCAGATTAGAACAAGATTATCGAACGATATAATACTTCAAACATGCATTGATTTCATTCTTTTGCCGATTTAAGAATATTAAAACTGACAACATATCTGATACGGTAAGTATAACTGATAAAATTTCATGTTAACATTGATATTGGATTAAACATATGTAATATTGACATTAATGTCAGTATAATAAAGAATGCTTCGACATGTCAAAACTATACAATATTGAATTTGAACCGACTTTTATTTTGAAAATAATGAAGTGCAAATCAGAACCAATTATCATTCCTTCGGCAATCAAAGATCAAAATCAACAAAATATTTAATATAGTAAATGTTAAGGATGAACTATTACAATATTATTAGTAGATATAAGAAGTAAGAGTTCACCTCAATTTCAATTTCTGATCGATTCTGCTTCAGAAAATAAATAAGGGCATAGATATCATCCGAATTAACATCAGTATCGAAAAGAATCCGCCGAGGTTTTGCATCTACCTCCCCGAAAAAGCCGACAAAAGCAACAAACAAGAAAAGCAACAATCTCCATTGCTCCATCTTTTGCCAACCAAAAACCTCCTCTGCTTTGTTCTTGCACTATGAAATGAGTGATCATAACACTGATTTAAATCATAATCTTTTGCAAAAAAAATAGTAAATACATTATTTATGGATAAGTTTGATGCAAATCATTGAATTTGGATTAAATTTTGCCAAGTGCATTGCATCAAATAAAATATTGACAATAAAGGTTTTATATGAATCATTGGTTTTTAATTTTTTTTTTGCTATGTGGCACACATCCAATTTTTTGGTGCAATTAGTAAATTAATTTTTGTCCAATTAATTTGGAGGGAATTTATTTCATATTCATTGTATTCAAGAAGGATAAAATAAGTAAAAAATTTATGGCTTAGTGTATGCCTGAATTTGCTTGAGATAAATATGGATAGTTTTTAATCAATAGTTACACCCCTTCAAATTTTACTAATTTTTATTTATCCCAGACAAAGCACCTATTAACCCATTTTAAGAGAATTGTGAATGTAAATCTCTCTTAAATGCAAGAGATTTGGAAAACAAATACAAAACAAAAGAAAATCTTTTAAATTTTTTTTTCTATTTTTTCTATTTTAATTTATAAAACTTAAAGTCATCTTTTATTCTTGTCATAATTGATTTGCTATGCTCACATCTTATCTTTTATGGAATAAAAAAGTTTTTAGAAACTTTTATTTTGTAATTTAATTTTATTTTAAAGTATTAAAAATGAAAAACAAATTTAACTATGAAACACGTATATTTTCTGATATTTATACATATGCATGTATATATACACCACAAAATATCATAACATGCATATATTTCATATACTCTTAGAAATTCATACAAAACAACCATCTTAGACAATTAGATTGATTTTCATGCGGCAGTATTCAAAATAAAGTTATTCCACATGAAATATGTACAAAATTCAACCGTATTTGATACATTGAACATGTAAATTTGTCGTCAGATAATGCACTTTAATCGGCATATAAACGAGCACGATTCCGCCGGCCTGTTTTCGTCAACAAGATATTGTCAGGATCATTTCCCGAGAACTCCCATCGTGCAATCAAGCAATCCCAAGACGAGGTGATCAGCGTCGGATAATACGGGTGCCAGCTACAATCTCGAACCGTCGAGCTATGACCTGCTAGTTTTGCTACTTGTGCTCCAGTTACCTAAAACATCATCAAACAAACATATTACCTCAGCTCAATTCAACCCAATATTGATAAAAATACGAGAAAACATTATGTTTTGATCGCATACCACATCAAATATATATACGCATTTATCATTCGATCCGGTGTAGATATACTTCTGCCCAGTGCTGAAATAAAGAAAGCTAATTTGTCAGCTAATTTGTCAGTATCAACAGCAAAAATACAGTCAATGAAACATGTAAACATTAAGCTTAACCTGTACTGAGGAGAGAAGTAGCAGCGTATTAAGGTTTGCAAGACTGAATGACCTTGATATGTAGCTAATGACATATCATTCGGGTGTTTCATTCTCCTAGCTTCAAACGGATACTCCATCCATCGATAATCCCAGTGCAACCTTTTTCGTCTGCGCCTGCAATCCCATGAATTTTAGATGACAAGATAAAGCAGTGCTTGGACTTGCATTGCATGAACACAAAATAAAATTCAAGATTAAAAAAAAAAAAACTACAAGACATACCACTTGTCTTTGGAGGTCATTTTCCGGATGTCCCAAAGTTTGATTGTTTGATCTTTACCATTGGAAATAAAATACCATCCATCTTTCCGGCTATCGATGAATGTAATTCCTTCTACATGACCTGCCAAGATCCCCGCCGGTCTTCCTCTTTCCCTAAGGCAGCGTCGGTCCCAAACCTTTGAACAGAAGAAAACATATCCAAGATCCAGCAAGTCAATTCACAATATAAGCAGAAATGATGTAGAACAAATTCAAATTTAAAATCAAATAAAATCATGTATGTGGGACGAGACGATGAAAGCAGGAATATACCTTGCATAGGCTATCATCACTTCCTGAATATATGATGTTACCGGTTTCATCAGCGAAAGTGACTGTGTTCACATCGGACTGTAAAAGAAAAGGAAAATTTGACAAAAAATTTATTGAACATTACTTAGGGAATAGCATTAAGGATTCCCTTATTCAAATAAATTGTAAATCATTTTAACATTTCACAATCCTAAATTCCTTTATGATGTATCATGATTTTTTATTAAAGAATCAAAAAAATGAGGGGAAAAATGCAGTGCCTTAAGCCACAAAAGAAATACTCATTTAAGGATAAGAAGTCATACGGTATGAGCTAATATGCGTGATGTCACTTTATTCGCTTCCAAGTCATACATATATATCGAATCATCACTGCTTCCAGCAACAAGCTCTCTACCATCAGTTGAGAATTTCACAGAAAAAATCCCCACTGAATAGTCCTCATCATCATCAGTAGACAACACTAGACCTTCATGGATTTCCTGCATTACGTAAGTAGGATCTAAAATGATATCACCAGCATTCAATAAAATTTGAATTTGATATACGACAAAAAGGCCAGTTAAACAAGCCAACAGTATTAATCAAACAAGTTACGGCAGAATATTGAGAACCTACATTAATATTAGCATATGATTCTGTTGCAGCAGTTCCCACATTTACAATATGGAGCACCGGTGACATACTGGCGTAAACCTGCAATTGATTCAGTATGAAAGTATCTAAGTTAATAGTAAATCAATAAAAAATGAAATGAAATTGATGAAAAGAGAACCCCCCTGATACTGAACTGGTTTGTTAGGTTGATGCTCAAATTTAATGCTCATTCATCATGCATTTAGTCAACCCTAATGAATTTGAAAGGCAGTATAGGTAGCATTCATGCAATATAAGAAATCCGATGAGAAATTCTAGTTTTGTGAAACTTGAGCATTTCGCCAACTGAGCATGAATTCTATTTAGCAAAGCCACAACTATGACCGTATATTGATAAATATATAGTTTGAATGCATGCTTAAAACAACGCGTCTTAAAATTTTCTATGTCCATAAGAAAGTCGAACTATCTTTTTTTCTTCCCCGCAACAAAATGATCTAATGATTTCTGAAAGTCAAAATTTTAGCAACCCTGAGTCCATATTATTCAAATGTTTACTCCAAGCAGTTTTCAGTGAACCCTGAGATGAAGACTAGGGTTTAAGAAAATATATATGAAAGATGATCATTTATATGAGTAAACAACTAACAAGAAACCGCTGATCCGGTGAAAGAGTTGTATCTGTTATCGTCCATCGCAAACTTTTAGCAACAATGTCTTTGCGTAATGCCCACCCGTTATCAACATCATATATTTTGATGCGGCTTCCCTATTCAGAATTCCATTGTCAGTGAAAACATCAATCACAATCTTTAAAAAGAAAAACTTTCATCATTACAAGAATTGAGCAAAATAATACCTGAAATCCACCAACCAAAAGCGAACCATCAGCAGAGAACTGTGATACATATGCTCTACTATCCATCCTGTCAACAAACCATGGACCGTTGACAGGCAAGTATCGGCCGAGGACATGAGAACAATCAGCTAAAGAGAACCTCCCCCTCCCGGTATAATTAGCTTCCCTTCCATACAACATCTTAATTGTTGGAATAGGCATTTTCCCTGAAGGATGGATAACTTTGCGAGCCTTCACACTTGGTTCTGATCTAACTTTAGTGAGATGAGTGATCTCATGATCAACAGGAAAACATTCTTCATGGGGATTTTTTGTAGAACAATCACCATCACTTCTTAGCTTCCTTTCGCGCATCTTGGAACCAATCACAACACACTCATCACTCTACAAACATCTCACCGTGCATCCAATTGATTCACAGAATTTTATCATTAGTAGTGGCAAAACCATAAAATATATACAGAAATTCTTAAACATAATCCAATTGTTCACAAACAAATCAACAATAATAAAGGGCTTGCAAATCAAAACAATAGAATTGTCATACTCCAAGACCTTCTCAATCACTACAAACTTGAGAATCAATCACTTCAATCTATATCCCCCAAAACTCACAGTAATGATGTCAGTGAAGTTCTCAATCTCAGTTCATTCAAAAGATTCAAAGATCATCATATGAAAATTGCCATCAAACATTAACACAAAAGAATCATTAAAAAGATATCAACTTGGAACAATGTAAAGAACTAATTCATCAAGAAAAACACATCCACTTCCTAATCTCCATTAAAACATACATACATATATACATATATATATATATATATATAATCATGAATCAAGAACAGATATTTTTTCTACTATTGGGGGCTAAATTCAACACCAAAGATGGCACTTTTCTTGGGTAATTCATGAAAAAGATAAAATCTTTATGGATTGGAGAGAGACACTTACTTGGGAAAAAGCGCAATCTGGAAACCAAAACGGAAAGAGGGGAAAAAGATGAAGAAGAAAGCGGAAATCTACCGAAGGTTAGGCGGCCACGAGCGTGTATGATGACCCGAGAGGCATTGACAGGCACACAATGGAGCCTACGTGGACTGTTTTTATTGGTTGGAATATTTTGTACTGGGGATGCATGTGGGCTGATTACAGCCCATGGGCCTGGTCTCTTGGTCTGGGGTTTTATTCTTTGATTGAGTCATTAGAAGTACACTTATTTTTTTCATATATATATATATTACACAAATAAAAAATTTGGTGGTTGTTAGACAACACTAAAAAAGAAAAAAGGTTTTTGTAAAAATCGATATAAATTAAAATTAGCTTTTTAATTTTTCATTAATACATTCAAACATCCAATAAGCTAAAAAAACAATAAAGTTTGAAAAAGATGTAGTTTTGGGTTTATTTTATGTTATACAGATGATAAGAAGTTAGGCATGTTTTAGAATAAACTAGATTAATAAAAAGCAATGAAAATTTTCTTTTTCTATGTGAATTTGGTTTAACGTATAAATCTAATTTCATTGGATGTATATTAGCCCCTAAACTTGTTTTTAGAAAACCAATGGTGCATAAAATGGAAATGAGATGTGTTACATGACTATATTAAATATGCAATGGAGATAAATTAATTAGACAATTATTAAAATGTTTTTCCTAACCTCAGAGTTATTTACCTATCAAAAAAATATGTACTTATATATACATATATATACATAGTCACTGAAAATCCCTCTAATATAAAATCCGGTCTTTTGGTCATCGTATTTGCACTTTTTTTTTTTTTTTATTCCTCCAATTTATCAGATTGAGAGACTAAAAGGATGAATCCGTCAACTGAAGGGATCAAAAATGACGAAAATGTGCAATTACAAAGACCAAAAGGGCAAAGTTTATATCTAGGTTGTCAGGCCCCGCCCGAGCATTGACCCGGTTAAACCAGGGGTCAGTGGTCAATTGGTTCGACCGAGTCGAACTGGGGTTGAACCGGGGTCAATAATAAAATATAAAAAAAATATTATAATAATTAATAATGAACAAATATAATATTAAAATCATAATTATAATATAAAAAACTACTCAAATATGATATTTAAATTGATAAATGACTTTATATACACTAGTGTTTTCTAATTATGTCATTTATTTTAATTTTTTTTAAAATATTTATAAATTTAATATATTAATATATAATTATTGAACTTCTCTTGGTATTTCTTTTTTTATTTGTTTGTTTATTGGCTAATTTTGTTAGAATAGATAAGAAATCTAATTTACTAATTTTTATCTTTTATATGGATGATACATTTTATCAATAAATTATATAAATTACCCGATCTCAATTGAGTTTTTATTTTGTTTTAAATTTTCTTATATTTTTTATTTAGTTAGAATATTTTATTTTTATATTTTATAATAAAACTACACTCATTTATTGTTTTATTTTTTAATAAATTAAATTTTAGAAAGTATTTACATAACATATTAATAAATTTTATTTTTAAATGCCAATTTTTTTTTGTTGGTATGCTTATGATATATATATATATATATATATATATTGTAATTCTATTTATTAATTATAAATTAAAAAATAATATTAATAAATATACATGATTTTATAGTTTATAATGAGAAAATAATAATAAATTATTAAATATTGTAAAAAAAAAAACTATAACATTGTGACCTGACCGGGTCAACCGGTTCCCGGTTGAATCGTCCGAATCACAGGGTTAACATCGGGTTTTTCCATACCCGGTTCAATGGGGTATACTCGGGCCGACCACATGGCCGGTTTCAGGTTTTTCCGGTTGAACCTGTCGGGTCGGTTCGAATCTGACTACCTTGGTTTATATTAGAGTAACTAAAAAGCCAAAAAAATACAAAATAAAATGACTATTTTGATATTTTAACCTACAAAGGAAGATAAAACCCAAACAATATCCTTATCAACCTAACCGCTCTAATTGCTCAACAAATCTAATCAATGACATATTTAACTTAGTACCTTTAATAAGATTTAGATAAGCATGTATGATATCATGCAAAAATCCAAAGAACTAAGTAAAGTTCCATCCAAAAGATGAAGACAAGAGAACATGATTTTCTTAAACCAATAGTCTCCAAAAATCCAGCTCAAATTCAAAAAACTTAGTTAATTATTCAACACTTATTTTCTGATATTTTCATATGTATGTATGTAAATGGGCCACAAAAAATCATAGCATACATAAATTTCATACACTCCTAGAAATACTTACAAAGCAACCGTTTTAGACAATTAGATTCATCTTAGTTAAGTGATTTTTTTTCTTCAAATTTCAAATTTTTTTTTCCTAATTCTTTTCTTGTAATTTAAATTATTCCCTTTTTTTAAAAAAATAAATCTTTCCTCTTTATGTTTTCTTTTGAATTTCAATTTTTTTTTTGAGAAATTTAATTTTTTATTTTCTAAATTTTTAAAAAATATTTTTTTTCTTTCTAATTTCCATTTGGAAAAAGATGATACTTTTTTTCTACTCTTATTCAGAGTAGGATGATAGATTTATATATATATATATATATATTAACTTATTTATTTCTTTTTTTTTCCTTCCATTCATAATAAAATAATAAGCTTTTAATAGGAGTAGGAATTAAAAAAAAATTATATAAACAAGAATATAATAATAATAATAATAATAATAATAATAATAATAATAAAACGGAGTTTTAGGTTAAAAAATTTATTAAACAGGCGGGGGATCGGAGAAGGAGGGAATTAGGGTTAGGGTTGTGGAGGGGGAGAGGGATGGCGAACAGGACGGATCCTCTGGCGAAGAGCATACACGGGACGAACCCTCAGAATCTTGTGGAGAAGATTGTGCGATCGAAGATTTATGAGAGTACTTTCTGGAAGGAGCAGTGCTTCGGGCTGACGGCGGAGACGCTGGTCGACAAGGCGATGGAGCTTGATCATTTGGGAGGCACTTATGGAGGCAATCGCCGGCCGACGCCATTCATGTGTCTTGTTATGAAGATGCTCCAGATCCAGCCGCCCAAGGACATCGTCGCCGAGTTTATTTTGAACACGCATTATAAGTATGATTCTTTGAAACCCTAGCTCGTTTCTTCTTATCTTTTTTATGAATTCATTGGACATACTCACATACTATGTTTTTAATCCAATTTCCTCATTAAAGTTTGAGTTTTCGGAATCAATTTCGGATTTGCAGCAAGAAAGGTATTTCTGTGAAAAAGTTTAGATTTTTGTTTTTGTGAACATTGGATGAACGATTAATCCTCTGAATATATATATATATATATATATTTTTGTGTGTGTGTTCATTGGAAAAACCATGTTTTTTTAATTTTTTACTTCATTGGTATCCTGTTGCGTTGATCAGTAGTATTCCTTGTCTGACAGAGTTTGACTATGCATTGCAGATATGTGCGAGTTCTTGGGGCTTTTTACATGCGATTGACTGGGACTGTCACTGATGTGCACAGTTACCTCTGGCCGCTTTATAATGACAATCGGAAGCTTAGGAGGAAAATGTCAGATGGAAGTGAGATTTTATACTCTACTCTTCTGTTTTTAGCTTTGCCATGATCCACTTGATTATTTGTTAATTATTGGTTGCTTGGCATTTGTCGTTTCTTTTGTTTTAGGTTTTTCATTGACTCATGTGGATGAGGTGATCGATGAACTACTTACAATGGATCACTCTGGTGATATTGCTTTACCCCGCATCCGGAAGAGGTGGCTTTTTCCTTTCCCTTGTGGTTATTTTGATCTCATTGCGTGACACTAATGGTCTTTGATTCAACAAATTTTTCAACTTGTAAGGTTACTAGATATAGAATGACAGTGCATGAATTGATCTAGTTTGTTGGATTATCTCCCTTTGATTTGATACACTATGTTTTGAGTTATAGCCCAAGTAACCTTTTTCTTTACTTTATCAGTACTGCTTGTATACACATTTTATGATATCCTGAATGTCTTGTCTCATTTTGTTCAATATTTCAGGTGGCCTCTTGAGGCAGCTGGTGTGTTGGAACCCTGGCAAAGTGTTTTAGATGGGGATTTTGAAAAACAAGATGAGAAAGAAGAGGAAGAACAGCCAGCTTTAGAGGATGAGACTCATGAGAAGGTTGGAAGCTAATCTCATTTCTTCTCTTGATACTTCATTATTTTTTTTTAAAGTAGTCTTATTTAACCTGAGTATTGCTTCGTAACAGGATTATCGTGGAAGAAGTCCTGGGAGGGATGGGGAAAGATATAGGAAGCGTGCTAAACAATGCAGGTATATCATATGACCCAACATTTTATTACTATTGAACGGTATTTTGGGGCAGTTCTATTGTTTTCACTTTCCTCATCCAATTTCTGTTTGGTATGTTTCACTTGTTCTTCATTTCATTTTGTTTGGTCTTCCACTTCACAAGTAGCTCTTGTGTCTTCTCTTAAACTTATGACACATCATGTGCTGAAAACTTCTGGAGTGGCTTAGACTTATCGGGTCCCATGAGGTTAGGATTTCTTTGCTTTAGGTTTTTTGAATGGACTGCTAATAGGCGCCCTTAGGCTCGCATGTTGATCGTTTTGGAAGCATTTGTTTTGAATCGTTGATTTTGCTAGATATTCCATGTGTGTTACTGCCATGGCATGTAAATTTCAAGAGCCATTGGCAGAAAGATTTGCTTCCTAAAGTGATTCAGTGATGGCTCTGCCAGGTTTCTCTGTGCTGACGAAGTATGATGAGTCAGACAACTCAGATAATTTATATTGATTTTACTGCCTACTGCATTTTTCTCATGTTCTTTTACTGCATGACTAAAAATGGTCATGAATTCAAGTATCATGGATTGTTATGTTTTGAAAATATGATTTGTCATTGGTTATCAGTCAACCTAAGATCAGTGTCATAGTGACACATGAAACTAAACAGGGCATGAGGACTGGTGATGATGGTTCTTAGTTTTTTAGATTATTTACAGTATTTCAACCATTTGTTGCCATGTCCAATTCTAAATTTCTTACTGTGATTTTTTAATTTTTTACTCAATGAGTTTAATTGTTCATAATAACTTGTTTGGTCCCTGTTTACAACTTTACATGCCCATTTGAAATAAGAATCTTTGATTACTTCATAAGTGTCAACAGTGCATTCATGTGCATTTCATATCTTATCTCATCCTTTACAGGGATAGGGACCGGGTTCGGGACAAAGACTATGATCGTGAGTATGCAAGGGGACAAGAAAGAGATAGTGATCATGACCAAGATAGGTACAGAGACCTGGACAGGGACTGCTACCGACTCAGAGATGAAAGGGATTATGTCCGAGACAGGGATCGAGATAGAGAATGGGAAGGTTGGGATAGGCATAGAAGGGACAGGGACCGTGCTCGTCGAAGAAACCGTTCAAGGAGCAGAAGCAACGATCGCAGGGAACGGCACCGAGATGATATTAACCACCGCAAGAGTCATGCTTGTGGCAGCATTAGCCCACATAGGCGCCTAGCCGACGACAGCAATTCCAGGGAGGAACAACCAAAGAAGAAGAAAGGAAAGGAGAAGAAGAGTGACAGTACCGACCATTCCAATCCAGAGATTGCCGAAGCCAACAGGCTTCGAGCCTCTCTCGGTCTGGCATCGCTAAGGTGATGTGATTCGCAAGTCTTCAAGCAATTCTTAATACCAAAAGTTATGGATTCCATCTGGTGGAAATCTGTCTTTCTTATGATATACCTGTCTTTTCTAATTGCTCGACTGAAAATGATCTAAGCATCTGATTTACCATGAAAGTATCTAGGAAGTTATTTTAGGGTTAATAGTAAATCAACAGAAATGAAATGTAATGAAATGAAATTGATGATATGAGAAACCCAATACTAAACCGGTTCGTTAGGACGATGCTCAATTTTAAGCTTACCCAGCCAGGATCTGTTAACATCAATGCTTAGTTATCATGCATTGAGTCAAACCTAAATGAAGCTGGAGTTGGCAGTTAGAGATTTTAGTCTTGTGGAACTTGTGCATTTTGTCAACTGAGCTTAAATTTGAAATTTAGGAAAGCCACGACTGGTTAGAGATAATTATATTGTTTGAATGCATGCTTAAACCACATGTCTTAAAATTGTCTATTGTCTGTTTTTAAGCAAGTAGAGTTATCTTTTTTTGGGCAACAAATGAAAGCCAAAATTTTAGCAACTCAAAGTCCATATTATAAAGATGATCACTTGGATGAGTAAACTTGCAAGAAACCGCTGATTCGGCGAGAGAGATGTATCTATTATCGTCCATCACAATGTCTTTGTGTCATTGTTTTTTGGGGAAGTGGAGCGGGGCGAAACCACTAGAGACCCAGGGACGTGCACAAGCCTCGGTGGAACAATTGGGGACGGGGCCGCGCTTACGTAGATTTTGAAACTACCCGTACACAACCACTATTCATAACTCCCATAAATGTGCCCTCAGTCGAGAATCGAACTCTCACCACTCGGTGAGAGCTCTATCGGCGACCCGTGTACCAATAGACCCGAAAGTCGTTGGTTCTTTGTGTCATTGTTAGTGACAACTTTTATCAACATCATATATTATGATGCAACTTCCCTATTCAGAATCTCACTGTTAGTGAAAGGGTAATTTTCTTGATTGAGTATTAACCTTTGCTCATATTTCAATTTAGGCATTAACATTCAATTTATATCAAAATGAATACTAACATTTAATTTGGTTGCACCGGTGAGGCTACTGTGATTTTTTGGCGAGAAATCCATGACATGAACGTCGGACCACATGCGTGGACATCCATACTCCATGTCATCTGCCACATCAGCAACTTATTTAAGAAGATTAGATATTGGTACATGTTTTTTCTCTGTTAGTGGACAACATCATATAAATCTGCAAATCCTACGCATTACCTGAATTTTAACTATATTTGTATCATATACACCATTCTGTTGGAATATATGCATGTAAAAATACACAAATGATACATGTGAGGATTACAAAAATCAGACAAAACTAAGTGGAGTAGAACAAGGAATAAATACACGTCTTATTGATATATTACTTGAATTATATAGAAACACAGAACTTTGGCTATTAGTGTAATACTAAAAAATGCACCATTGGAGGAGAGTTCCATAAAAGGAACATTATTCATCAAGAAACAGTGAAAGAAAAAATACATCAACAATAAGATTTCAGAACCACAAACACAATTCATCAAGGAAAAATATATAATGCATTCGATTCCGATTGTTCTTTGGTACAAATTTTAACAGATGTACATATTTGATCAAAACTCACACCATATTTAGTTTCTTCATTTGCACTAGTTTTTTCGCTAAAAAAAAAAAACCTAGTTCCTTTAAGGAAAAGAACTAATCAAGAGTTCTTCCAAGGTGCAGATGCAGTAGAGCCTCCTACACTTGGTATAGCTTTCATATTATTCTTTTTTTTTCCTCCATAACTTCTTTCTCTCTTGCCTAATTGTTCTTCATTTGGGGCCTCAATACAAGGCATCTGGTAATTGCAAATCATTGCCTACTGTTTAATGGACCACCATTGTGAAGTATTCTATTTGAGTGCTGATATTAAATTGACTAAACAATTAGTACCTAACTTGAACATGATGCATGGATAAGAACAACTACAATCTTAAACAGAGAGTAATGATGAATTAACCTAATTAGTTGTCCATATCAGAAATATATAAACTACTTAACACACCATTAGATCACTTAAATTAATTTTTATACTTGCATGTCATCTCATAATAGCATGTAACCCACTTATTCCTCTCATATATCAGTTGGTTGTAACAAAAGAAGTAAAAGAACTCACTGAAAATTCTTACATTAATCATTATGCCTATAAATTTGTATCCAAACACATAAAATCTTATCACATTCACCATTTCCCTATAAAAAGCCTCCATGTTACAAAACAGTGTATCAAAACCAAATTAAGATTACTCATTCACCAGCAACATAAACCGGATTTTTTTTTTGAAATATTAAATATTTTTTTTAATTACATAAATAAGTAATCAAAATTACTTATTTACGTAATTAAAAAAAATATGTAATATTTTTTTTATAAAAAAAAACCACATTAATCATTACATACATAAACAATGTATACATAAATTATGATTATTGATTTACCAGCAACAATGAATATATAACAATGTTGTCGAAAGAACAAAGTAATTGAATGGTACTACATAATAAAATGGAAATCATCAATCATTACAACATCACTTTTTACAATCAAATGAATACATAATAATGTGGTGGAGAAAACTAGATTTATCCTAATACATTGGTTTAATTCCATATGCATTATTTTAAATCACCAAAACATCACAACATCAACTACAGGGAAATCACACCTTCTTCCTAAAGAGAAATTTAATGGGAAAACATTTGATGGAGTCAAAAGAACAATATATTCCCAACTGCTTTGAAGATAACTCAAAGAGTTAGAATACATACCCCCACACATTCAATTACCTAAAATAGCCAACCAATAACATACCCTAAGACACTCACATGTATAAATAAACAACAAAACATTGTTGTATTGCCCAAATAAAAGAAATACTCATATGAACTTTAACACTACGGTGACATAAAATCAATGAAATTGATCCTATAAAGTACACCCTAGAATATGTCCCAAATTATAAAACCTAAATACAACACTTTTCTCAACTTAGTCATGGGGAAAATAACCTATACCAAATAAATCACCAACACTTGCAATGAAACCTAATGAATTGAGCAAATTTAATTCTCATGCAAAGAAGATTACATTTTCTCTACCCTAAGGGATAGCCCAATTCAAGTTAATAGAAACTAAAGAAAATTCGACAGAAAATTTACATTATAACAAACTTCAAGTTTGCAATAATCAATGTGCTTAAACTGTTTACCACCACGAATTCCATCTTAAAATTCATTAACCCAAACCCTAACATGAATTCAAAGTTCTAAACAATATAGGAGATAGCTTAAAGTAAATTGGTGGTCCCACATTCGATGGTCTGTCTTACTGCCCGATCAACCTCCATGATGCTCCCACCAAGCTTCTTTTTTAGTTACACCTATCACTACGCCTCTATCTCCTGATTTGGAAGTGCAAGACTCTTTAAAAACTATTTCCGGCGTGGAGGCCCCTCCGTTTCTCTGTTGCAAGTGATCTCATGCTTGCTAGAAGATGCTTTCGCACTGCGGTGATTTTCTAGGTTATTGAACGCTTGGGAGAAAAAGGGAAGAAGAAGGAGAAGAAACCATGATGTGGCACCCGACATGGAGAAAAAATGCACATGTGAATAAGTTACTGATGTGGAAACCCCCATGGGTGAAAATGACGTGGAGTATAAGTGTCCACGCATGCAGTCCGGCATCCACGTCATTGATTTCTCACTGGAAAGCCCCAATAGTCTTGCAGCTGCAACTAAATTAAATGTTAGTGGTCACTTAGATACAAATTGAATGTTGGTGCTCAAATTAAAATTTAAGCAAAGATTAGTACTTAACAAAAAAAACAAACAATGAAAACATCAATCACAGGCGAACCATCAGCGGAGAACTGTGATATATATCTTCTACTATCCATCATGCCAACACATCATGGACCATTGACAAGCAAGTATTGGCCAAAGACATGAGAACAATTTGCCAAAATTTCCAAATGAGTTCAGAATATACAAAAGCACCATTAGATTATCTGGGTAGCAATTTAGGCATTCCCAACCTTTATGTTAAAATTCAAATAAAATGTAACAAACTATATCACTCTAACAAACCCAAGCATTGATTCATAATTGAAGCTTTAGAACTATAAGGTAGGGGTGCAATCGAGCCGAGCCGAGCTAAACTTTGAAGTGTTTGAGCTCGGCTCGACATAATTAGCTACAGGCTCGAGCTCAGCTTGAGCTCGATTTGAGCCCATACTTGTAAGCTCAAGCTTGGCTCGAGATAGTAAACCTAAGCTTGAGCTCGCTTCGAGCTCAACTCGAAAGAAGTTCATTTATGATAAAAAGAGCCAAGCTCGAGTTCGCTTAGATTTTGGCTTGAAAGAAGTTTAAGAAAATTATAAATCATAATAACTAGGGCTTTTTAATAGCTTGGCCCTATTTTTTTATTTATTTATTTAACTAAACGGCCCTAGGGCCATTTTAATTTTCAAAATGGCCCTAGGACCATCACATCACCCACATGGGTGATGCAACATGCTGACTGACCGCTGACTGGCTGCTGACTCAGCATTTTTAAATTAAAAATCGTGAATTTTATATTTTAACCCCTAAATTGTTTTATAATCAATAAATTGGGTTATTCTTGGGTTTTTTTAACCAATTTTTTTTTAAAAAATTATTAGTATTTTAAAATTTACTAAACTTTTAAATAACTTTTTAAAAAATATATAAGTGTGTTTTTTAATTTAAATCCCTTATTTGTTTAATAATTAACATATTATCTTTTCCCTTTGGTTATTTAACCCAAATTTTATTTAAAAAAACTATGTAATTTTTTAATTTATTAAAAAAATAATTTTAAAGAATATATTTGAATATAAAAACACAAATTTTAAAATTATAACTTTTTAAGCAATATATAAGTGTGTTTTTTTTATTTGTATTATAAACACAAATTCTTGGCACCAATCACATCACACTCTTTAAATATAAGGACAAAAGAACTGCCATATATATATTTCACTATCCATCCCGGAATAATTAGCCTCTCTTTCACACATCTTAATTGTCAGGATTGGCATCTTCCCTAAAGGATGGATGGCTTTCTGAGCCTTCGCACTCGGTTCTGATCTAAGTCTAGTTAGATGTGTAATCTTATGATCAACATGAAACATTCTTTAAAGATTGTCTGCAGAACAACCATCATCACTTATTAACCTCCTTTCCTGCATCTTGGTACCAATCACAACACACTCATCACTCTACAAACACCTCATTGTGCATACATTGAGTAACAGAATTTTATCAACGGTAGTGATAAAGCAATAAAATTTATACATAAATATTGAATCATATTCCAACTATTCTCAAATAAACCAACAATGTGAAACACTTGTAAATTAAAGCAACAAACTTCTCACAAAACTCACAAGAATGATGTTCTCAATCTTAGTTCGTCCAAAGGATTCGAAGAATATCATAATGCAAATCACCATCAAATACTAAAACAAAGTAAAATCATCAAGAATATATTATCTTGGAACAATTTAAATAACCAACTCATCAAGAAAAATATATCCAATTCTAAAAAACAATTCATTAATCAAGAATACACATTTTTCTACAATTGGCACACAAGATTCAACTTCACATAATGCACTTTAATCGGCCTATCAATGGCTAGCATGATTCCGTTGGCCTTTTTTTTTGTCACCAATATAGTGTCATGTTCGTTTCATGAGAATTCCATTCGAGCAATCTGGCAATCGATAGTTGAACTGATCAGCATCGAATGATAAGGGTGCCAGCTACAATCTCGGCGGGCTATGAAATGGTTTTGCAACTTGTGCATGGTTATCAGAAACATCAGCAAACCAAACATATTATCCGCGACCCAGTTCAACCAAATAATTACAAGAATACGAGAAAAAAAAAATGATGTTTTTGATTACATACAACATAAAAATTATATAAACTATTATTATTCAATCCGGTGTAGATATAATTCTGCCCAGTGCTGAAATGAACAAAACTAATTTGTCAGTGTGACAGCAAAAATGCAGCAATAACATGGGCCACAAATAATGAAACATGTAAACAATACCTGAATTTAGGAGAGAAGTAACAGCGTATCAAAGCAGGTGGTACCGAATGGCCTTGATATGTAGCTGACATATATTCTTAGTGTTCCACGTTTCTAATTTCCACATTAGCATTGGAGTCCATTTTTCGGATGTCTCAAATGTTTGATTGTTTGATCTTTACCATTGAATGCAAAATACCATCCATCTTTCCGGCTATCAATGAATGCAACTCCCTCTGAATGACCAAACAAAAACCCCACTTGTCTGTCACTTGCAGTTGGACTGGGGCAGCATCTGTCCCAGACCTTTAAACATAAAAGAAAAACATATCCAAGATTCAGGAAGTAAATTCACAATAAAGGCTGAAATGATATAGAACAGATTCAAGTTTAAAATCAAATAAAATCATGTATTTTAGATGAGACAATGAAAACGGGAATATACCTTACATCATCTATTTTCACCCCCTAAATACATTAGTTGCCCAAAGTCATCAGCAAAAAGTAACTGTGTTCACAAAAGGACTGTAAAAGAAAAGAAAAACCGACAAAAAATTTATTGACATTACTCAGAATAGCAAAAATATTTTCTTATTCGAACCAGCTGTCAATCGTTTTAACATTTATGATGTATAAAGATGTTCGATTAAAGAATCATTAACATTTTTCTTTTCTTTTCATAGTGCCACATCATCATGCGAGAAATTATTTGAGTGAATGAGTTCATTATGTATGATTGAAATGAACAATTCATTTAAACTAAATTAAAGAACAATAACAAAAAAATGCATATCAAATTTTGGTATGTGCAATATGCGATAAGTCTTCAAATTACAAATTTATCAATTGACAAATGAAGGAATATAGTTTTTCATGCATGATCATTCTTATTGGATTTTAAGAACTTATTCCAAAACTCTTTGATGTGATAAATTTGACAAAACAATTAACTCATTTGAGGATAAGAAGCTATACAACATGAGCCACAAATATGTGTGATGTCACTTTATCTGCTTGCAAGTCATATGTGTATATCGAATTGTTACTGCTTCCAGCAAAAAGCTCTCTACCATCAGGTGAGAATTTCACAGAAAAAAATCCTCATGCCATTAGCAGTAGACAAAACTAGACTTTCTTGGATTTCCTGCATCAAATAAGTAGTAGAATCTCTAAGGATTTCATATAACACAATAGAATTCGAATTTGATATATACAGCAAAAATATGAGTAAAACAAGACAACATTATTAATTTGACATTTCCCAAATGTGAAAATAAAGGGACTAACAACAGACAAATTAATAGGGGACTAAAGAGACTGACTGACTATAGTAGAGGGACTAAATAGAGTATTAAACCAATTTTAAAAGTACCTCCTATGCCGATGTCATTCAACCCCATTCGTTGTGAGGTATGTTAGGTGTGAAAGCAAAACTTGGCCAAAAATATTTGAGAGATTCAAAATATTTCAAAGATGATAGTCTCCAAAAATAGGCAGTTTTTTTCTTGGTTTAGTAGAAGACAAGTTAAAGATAGTGAGAGAGATGTATTTTTTATCGTGTCTCACAAATTTCTAGCAACAATGTTTTTGTGTAATGCCCAGCCTTTATTGACATCAAATATTTTGATGGGGCCTCTCTATTCAGAATCTCATTGTCAGTGAAAACATCAATCACAATTCATAAAAAGAAAAACTTTTGTCATTGCAAGTATTGAGCAAAATAATACCTTTAATCCCGCAGCAAAGAGTGAACCATCAGCAGAGAACTGTGATACATATACTTTACTATTATCTTGTCAACATGCGATAGACCATTGACAGGCAAATATTGAACAAGGACATCAGAGCAATCTGCTAAAAAGAATCTCCCCCTCCCGGAATTAGCCTCCTTTCCATACAACATCTTAATTATAGGGATCGGCATTTTCCATGAAGGATGGATGGCTTTCTGAGCCTTCGCACTCGGTTCTCATCTAAGCCTAGTGAGATGAGTAATCTCATGATCTACAGGAAACATTCTTT
Organism: Dioscorea cayenensis subsp. rotundata; assembly: GCF_009730915.1. Classification (NCBI taxonomy): domain Eukaryota; kingdom Viridiplantae; phylum Streptophyta; class Magnoliopsida; order Dioscoreales; family Dioscoreaceae; genus Dioscorea; species Dioscorea cayenensis. Next base: position 20,351,288 of record NC_052476.1, on the reverse strand, counting down.
AAAGATTTTCTGCAGAACAATCATTATCATTTAGTCTACCGGCCACTCAGCAACTCCTCTTCATAGTCAAATGACTACCTTGCCCCCTCTCTATTCTGTGTAACTGTTTGACCTGGGGTCTGGGGAGGACAACATATGTAATTCGGTTGAAACAAAATTACTATTGTACCTTTGTTACTATGATGGTAATTAATGTCATTGTTTTTAGTTGTAAGGGATGACACTTTTCTTTTTTTCTTTTTTGGGAAATTCGTGATAAAAAAAAAAATTATGCCAATGGCCTTCCATTCAAATGGCGCTTGGATCCTCGTGGGATCACTTCATAGTTCGTGAGGGATCAATTTTGCGGGTGGGAATGTGCGTATAAAAGGTATGAGCATGAATTTTGAGCGGTCTCTCGTCCAATGTGTGCACGGCCTCACAAGCCGCAGTTGAGACTCGTGCATGCCTTCTCTTCCTGGTGGCTAGCTGCTCATCTTAGGTAAAAAAAAAAAACTTTATGAATAGAAAAAAGCGCAATCGGTAAACTAAAATGGGAAAAGGAGAAGAGTAAAAATACATAGAATGCACTAGGGCAGAGGCGGCTCAAGGCTTATAAAGGCCTAAAGCCCAAGCATAAAACTGACTTTAATTAGTTAATAAAAAAATTATTAAAAAATATTGAAGCTACATTTTTTTTTTTGAAATAGATTTGTTTGTTGGGAGAAGAAGATAATTAATTATGTATTGAAGCTATATTTTTTTGGAAATAGATTTGTTTGTTGGGAGAAAAACATAATTAATTATACATTAAAATAAAAAAAATTAAGAACTTAATTTATTAGTTTTATTTTAAAAAGCTAGTTGATGGAAGATTTGAAATTAGTGCAGAATTAATAAAAAAGTTTAAATATTATACAACAAATAATTATTATGATTTCAAGGATATGATTTTAAAATTTTAAAGTTAATAATGAGGCCACAAATTAAATTTTGAAGTTATTATTTACCCAGTACACAATTATTATTATTTACCCAGTAGTGATAAGATTTTAAAAAGTTTATTGATTATTTAGATGAGGCCCTCGGGGCCTAAAAGCGGTTGCTTGATTGGTTTTATCCGCCACTACACAAGGGGATGGACATACGATGAAGCTTACGGTCACATCCCGCATTGGGAGGGAGGGTCTTTTGCGATACTTAGAATTCGCCTTGCCATTGGTTATGATGGCTCAGCGTAGTCCGCACTTGCCACAAGTTCGAAACAAATAAGCAAAAGCACACCCAAAGAAAGGCAACCAAACACTCGAGACTTTCTCATTCATGAATCCGAATTACCATCTACAACACTCGAGCCAAAGACCTCATTTTGCCTAAGTTACAAAGGAGTTACAAGGAGATTATAAAAACTGAACAAACACAGACACCCTTTGACAACATTTGTCATCACTCGCCAAGCAGAGGCGGAATAAAGGGGGTCAAGGGTGTGCTTGAGCACCACCTTGGCCCCGGCTAATGGTATATATATATACCATTACTCATCTCTCTCTTATTTTTAATGTTTTTTAAGGAGAAGGAGGCTAGGGGAGCACTTAAATTGCCAATTTTTTTTGGCCTTTCTTCTCTTGGCCAAGCCTCGCTTGACAATGCCCAACCACTACCATGCACGCCCATTGGGCTTTTACACTTACGTGGACTGTTTTTATTCATTTGAATATTTTGAACTTGGGATACATGTGGGCTAAATACAGCCCATGGGCCCTTGGCCTTTTGGGCTGGTGTAAGTTATTGTTGAGTTTTATTCTTTGATTGTTTTAAGTCATTAGAATTACATATGTTTTTCTTTTATATTTAAAGGCATAAATTTTATAAATTATATATATATATATATATATATATATTACACAAATTACAAAAGTGTACTGGCACTAACCCAATTGCAAAAAGTGTCGGTGGTGCGTACACCCCTAACATGTAATTTGCCTACTTTGTAAAAAAAAAAACTAAAAATATAATGGTTGTCAGACAATAGTTAAAAAAGAGGTTTTAAAAAAATATAAATTAATTTCTAAATTTCATAGATGCATCCAAATACGCAACAAACACTTAAGGTAAAATTTATCAGCTTAGGAACTTATTGTTTTGCATATGTCCGATTTTATATGATGATAATAAGATACGAATATTTCAAAATAAACCAAAAAAGTCAAAAACAATAATAGAATTTTTTTTTTTCTAAGAATTGGTTTAGGGTATAATTCTAATTCCATTAGAGGTGCATCAACCCCTAAATTTGATTTAAGATAGCCGATGGTTTATAAAATGAAAATGAGATGTGCTACATAAATATGCAAGGTAAATGAATTAATTGGACAATTATTAAAATATTTATCTTAAACTTTTAAGTCATTATATATATATATATATATATATATATTCACTAAAAGACTACTAAAATTAAATCTATGCTCCTATTCTCCTAGCTAATGCTTGGGAACCATAAATCCCATGTTCATTCAACAGTTTTACAAAATACAATACAATAAAAATTGTAAATTATCTTTTGGATGAAGAGTTCCAATTCAGCATCTTTTAGAGAGTATATATATATATATATATATGCAAATAATAAATTGCAAGTAGAAACAAAAGGAAGACATAAAATACAAATAATATCCTTGTCAACCTAACCAACCTAATTGCTGAACCAATCTAATCAATGACATATTTAACGAAGATAGTACATTTAATTAGATATAGATAAGAATCATGCAAAAATCCAAAGGACTAAGTCAAGTGCTTCCAAAAGAAAAAGGCAAGAGAACATGATTTTCTTAACACAATAGTCTCCAAAAAAATCCAGCTCAAAATTTGTGTGGTTATTCATTGCATTTTTTTAAAAAAAGGACATTTTTATTTTATTTTTTGTACTTTTGCATTCATGCTCATTAATCTCATAAACCAAAAGCCACTTTTCTCATATGACTTATTTTGATTATGGATTTTGATCTATAACTTGGGTTTTTTTTTTGGAATAATATTTTTAATATTACTAGTCATTAATATTTATGATAGAACTCTGAAACACATATGATATATACAACTTGATTTTTTTTAATAAGTTAATAGATTTATTTGTTAAGAAATTAAATAGTTAAGCTAGGATTATTGGAGGGATTTAAACATAGTGAAAATGATTAAATTAAACAATATATATTCTCATCTTGTTTTATATATATATATATATATATATGTATGTATATATACATACACACTAATTTTATAAAGTTAATTATAAAAAATATAATGAAAATAAAAGAAAAACTAAAATTTGTATAAATAAGTAAAATCTTAAGGGTAACATATGAATGATAAAGGGACATATTTTGCTTTAAATATCATATATCTTAATGGAAAAATAAGAATAAAAAAAATCAATATGAACTATGAAGCTATTTGCAATCTAATCTCACGTTTATATTAAAAAATCTAATCTCAAAATAATATAATAAAATTATGAAAATTTGACTTCTTAGAAATTAATCTTATTTTTCCCCCCTTCATTATTCTATTGATTTATTGATTTTTTATTTTTTATTTTTTTTTATTTTTGTACAAATTTCTATATACTTGACTGAATTTAATGCCAAACTTTAATGGGGAACAAACACAAAAATTAAATAAATAAATAAATATTTTATGTTAAAATTAATAACAATTATTTATTAAAATTAATAAAAAAACCCCTTAAAACAAGCCATTGAGAACACACCAACACAGGTCCAATATCCAATCAAATAAAATCTTTATAAAAAAAGAAATTTAAAAAAAATTACGAAGTAGTTGACTAGTCAACGATGGGACCCACACGGACCACGTTGCATGTGAGAGAGATGTTTGCTTGCTTTGGTTTTGTCCTCACGTGCGAATAAAGACAAGCATCTATTTTGTCGTTTAGCGTACTTCTAGAAGCTTTAAACACTAAGTAAGATGCTCTTTCTCACGTGGGAAACGCGATTCCCACTTTGGACCCTTTCAAACGTGTCACGTGAATGACGGAAACGTCCAAAAGCTTGCATGGCTCCCTTTGAAATGTCAACAATACCCTCTTGTCGTTTCCATCTCTATACCATTATGTTCAAGGGTAATTCCGTCATTTCACACTCCAAAATACGTAAATAAAGACAAGAACAACGTCATTACATTCTTATTGTTAAATTTTTTGGAGTTTGGTGCTAAAATGGTTGCATGTTTGGTGTGGTCTTTGGTTTATATATATTTATAAACTTTGCTTTTGAATATGAGTCAGAAGTTTGGTGCCAAAGTTTGTCCTTATTATATAAATATATTTTGCCTTAAAAAAACATATATATAAATAAATAGATATAATTGTTTTTATTTGTTAATGTGGTTAGGTGGGAAGGGAATGAATGAGGGTTGTAGAGATGTAAAGACTAGAGAGAAAGAGTTAAGTGAAGAAGAGAAACAAAGTTTTGGTGTCCATGTCAGAGGTGGTATGTTTGGGGTAGGTGCATTGAATAAGGGCATAAACAACCCAAAAAGGGTACCCTAAAAGGCTGTGAGATTGCACTGGTTGTCACTCCAACTAAGGTCCCTCTATTCAAAGTACTGGGTGGCCTACTCATTCTCTCCATTAAACCCATTATTTAAAAATTAAAAAAATAAAAAAAATAATAATAATAATAATAATTAATGTTACTTTTCGTTACTATATATATCAATTAGTTTCTTAATACATAGTGCAAAAATGAATATATAACATGTGATGATTGATACAGAGAAATTGAGTGTCTAGTTGTTCCAGCTGATTGTTAAAGATCTTTGCTTTTATATGTTATTTAATTTATATATGTATTTATTTTATTTATGTCTTTTATTTTTTCGAGCTTTTAAGGTTTGTAGTGCTGTATAATCATGAGCTCAAGTGAAAGAATAAAATTTTTCAATTTTCTCTATTCAATTGATTCGTGTCCCCACTGCATCAATAATAAGATGTAAATAAATTACCAATGGTATGTAATTCAAGGAGAGCACCTCATCTTTATATATATATATATATATATATATATATCATGTATGAAAAATATACACATTAATTAAGTGAATACATAAATACAAATGCAAGCATATCCCAATCAAATCAAAGGAAAAAAGAGAGAAGAAAAAAAAAAGTATAGGTATGTAAATTCAATGGCAATTGGAAGAGACAAAGTTTCTAATCTCATCCATAACTACATGACAATGATCATTGTTAGGAAGCAAGTAAAAGCCAATGGTGGCACTCTCTCTGAACACAAGCTTCACGTCATGGCCACCTTCCTTCAATCCATGCACGTATCTCAATTGCCAATCATGTGTAAGATCAAGTCCGGCGACGATGACGAGACTCTTCGGGAACGGTAACCCTGAAATCGGCACCGAGTTCGGTCCGAATGGATTGCAAGCAGGGTGATCACGATCGGCCTCGATGGGGAGAAATGCCTTCCAATACCAATCCCTATCTTTTAATGTCACGAAGAATTTTCCGTCGAGCTTGAGCTCCGACGGTGTCCTACATTGCCCCCCGAACATCGGATTCAGTAAAATGTTGCCGGAGAGAATGATGTTAGAGGTGGCGGCAGCACGGAGAGCAACATGATGCGCGATGTTGCCGCCGGAGCTGTCACCGGAAAGAAAAATGTTGGGGTTAGAATTAGGTGAATTGCGGAGAAATGCTTGATTGTATGCCCATTGCAGGGCGGTCCAACCGTCATCGTAAGCACAAGGGTATCGATGCTCAGGGGAACGTCGGTAATTAACAGATATAACTACCGCCGGAGAGCAATGATGAACAAGACGACGACATAGTGAGTCATAAATAGCGCTGTTGGCAGAAGAGTGAGCGAAACTGCCACCGTGGAAGAAGAGGATTACCGGGAAAGGATGGCGGAAAAGAGGATTGCTAAAGTCAGGAAGTGTAGGGGTATCAGATGGGAAGTAAAGCCGGAGGAGGAGGGATGAGATGAGGATGTCGAAAGAGGCAATGCCATTGATAGGCGTAGAGTTTGCAGGGACTCTACGGTCGAGGAATTCGGCAAGATGACGGTCGAAAGTACCGTCCGGTCGACGGAGAAGATTGTATGCAAGTTTGAAGTTGGAAATCAGGATCCATGTTGTTAGAGGAACCACCATCTGCATTGAATTTTTAAGTGGTTTTGTAAATGATCAATAAAATTCAGTAAAAGAGTGCAGAGTATCAGAATAAAAAATCAGGGGTCTTCAAGAAATTCAGTAAGAATTCAGAAAGTTATAATTTTTGTGAGAGAATTCAAAAGATTAGTATCAAATTCAAAGAGTTTGTGACAGAAATCAAAGATAAATAATCAAAATCAGAGTTTTCAGCAAAAAAGTGAAGGATTGGAATCAAAATCAGGAACTCTTGTTTGAGAATTCAAAGGAGAAGAAAGAAGCACCATTTGAAAGTATTAGAACCAAAATCTATGTTTTTTCTTTTATAAACCCAAGAATTTCAAGGATTAGAATCATATTCTGAGATTTTAAAAGAAAATCTCAAAAGTTTGCAGGTATTCTCACAGGATTAGAATCAAAATCAAAGCTTTTTTCAGATAAAACTGTGAGAGAATTCAGAGCAGAAGAAGCATCTACCTCAAAAATTTATTTCAATTTTCAAGAGTTTTTAGCAGGAATCTTCAAAATCAAAATCAAAATCAAATTAGATCAAAACTTTGTTCAATTGGAATCAAAATGTTCAACAATTCATTCCAAAAATCACAGCAGAAATGCAAGCAATAAAATCAAAACCCAAACTTTTTTCAATTTTCTTCTCAAGCATCAAAGAATATAGAATCACAACCAAAACTCACACAAAAGATCAAGAACCAGAAAAACATCAACTTTTTTTCCCCTAAATCATTTTACAAGGAAAAAAGAGTGAAATTGAGAAATTAAATAAAAAAAAAAAATTTGATATTCTTCCATGTCTTTTTTCTTCAAATCTTTACACCATTTCACATGAAAAACAACATCAAATGCTCAAACAAAATTAAGAGCTTAAAAACACAACCATTTTTCTCAATCTGAATCTTTTTAAACTAAAAAGAATGCAAATGTTCAATCAATTAGAGAGCTTGAGATACAAAACCAACAAAAGCTTTGTTTTCATCAATTCATTATCAAATCTTAGCAACCATTCCACATAAAAACTTCAAAAAAAAATTAAAAAAAAAATCAAAACAATAAAAACATAACAAAAAGTTCAAACCTTTGATTCATTAGCGTTGATTTCTTCACTCCCGGCCATCACCAAACAAGAAAAGTTCACCAAAAACCCTAAAAGAAACCAACAGCTCGGAAGACAATGGAGGGAACCTGGTTTCGGATTCGGGCGAGAAGGAAACAAAACCGTTTTCAGTGGGACCCGATAACACCCTTCCACTTCCCCTCTATAAATACACGAATTTTTTTTTAATTATTTAAACTATTTTTTTTAAAAAAAAAACACATCTTTTAATTTTTGTTTATTTAGAATTTAATTTTAAATTTATATCCCAGAAAAAAATCTAAATTATATTTATATTTTCTCATAAAGTTTGCTATTTCACAAATACCCTTTGAAAAAAATTAAAAATATACAATTAGATAAAGTATATATTATATGATCTTTTGCTCTCTTTTTTGAAGAGTGATATTTATAAAATAATTATTATTTTTAAATAATTTGATAATTTTATATAAGAGATATATGAGGTGTATGAATAATTTAATGTTTTGTCAGGGGATGTGGATGCAAAACTTATTTTATTTAATTTTTTTAATAAAAAAAGAGTATTTAGAAAACGACAAAAAAGGTCGCCGCGTGAGTACAAAGTCCAACACGCGCGCAAGACGACAAAAAAGCATGCATTACTTTTCTTTCAAAACTTTATTATTTTGTATTCTTTTTGTACCAAAAAAATAATAATAATAAAATAAAAAATAAAAAATAATAAAGAGAGCAAGTTTGAAAGTATATAATTTAAGTCTTGATTTGGGGTTTTGGATTCTTGCAATTAAGTCAAACTAAACCTAATTTATTATGTTTAGTTAAATCCAAGTGATTGTTGTTTTGGTTTTGTTTTTGTGGTTTAGAAAAGAATTGGGGTTGCGTGTCAAAAATAAATAGTAATATTTAGGGTTTTGGATAACGATTAGAAAGATTTGAACAAAATTGTTTTTTTATTTTTTTATTTTTCGTGTTCGTTGAGTTCAAGTTTAATATAAATTAATTGCTATATTTATGGACTTGTTAATTTGTCTCCTATATATATAATAATAATAATAATTTTATTTTATATTAATTAGTTTAGATTTTATTTTATTTTATATTAGTTACTTTAGATTTGATGATTAAACAACTCAAAATTGGTTAACTTTTTTTTAAAAAAACATAAACCACCTTCATTAAATTACTCCTCACTTTTTTTTAAGTTTTTTTCTAGAGGTTTTGTTTGGTGCTTCTTACATATCAATTTTTAAAAATTTTGAAGTATTAAATATTGTTTTTTTATAATTTATTTTTTTATATCTTCTAGTAAATTATATTCAATTACATATTTTTTAAAATATATTTTAAATAAGAGTAATTTTAGAAAATTAATATAATTTTTTTAGATTATTAACTAATTTTAACTAATTTTTTTTAATACATGATTTAGTTAAAATTGACAAATAAAAAAGATTTAATGAAAAAAATGAACGAAGAAAAGAGCCAACACATCTTTGTGCAAATAGTAGGTCATTTGGCAATATATGGATAGACACGAGTCAAAATCTCACACTTGCGTATTATAGCAATATTGTTCATGTATGGCAGGTTTTTATTATCTTGCAGGTTAGCCATTCATAAATCACTAGGGATCATTAAGTCAAATAAAGAAAAAAAAATTACTAAAAATAAAAATAACAACTACCGCAAAACCAAATCAACTAAAGAAGATAAAAGAGTCACTTCCTGAAGCGATAGCAGTCACCTCTACTATCTTTCTCTCCCTCAACTTAGTTTTGCTTATTTGGATACAATATTAGTTGTATTCAATATACACATGTATTTTTAAAATATTTATGTATATATATAGTTATTTTTTAATATATGCTTATTCTTAGTTAAAGTTGTTTTACATACATAAAAATTTGAACTCTTTAATCAACCCCAATCGATACTTATATATATATATATACATATTAGTCAAACTTCTTACGCCTTTAATAATAATAGTATATTTTCTAAGAAAATGGAGAGATTTGATTCTTCGCTTAATTGGGTGGTAACTAACAAGCATGGCTATTGGACATTTCTCAGACTCAATTTTAATAGAAGTTTTTTTTTTACATACATAAAAATTTGAACTCTTTAATCAACTTGGTCGATACTTATTATATATATTATACATATTAGTCAAACTACTTATGCCTTTAATAATAATGGTATATTTCGTAAGAAAATGGAGAGATTTGATTCTTCGCTTAATTGGGAGATAACTTACAAACATGGCTATTGGACATTTCTCAGACTTAATTTTAACAGAAGTTTTTTTTTTACGTACACAAAAATTTGAACTCTTTGATCAACTCCGGTCGATATTTATTATTATTATATATATACATATTAGTCAAATTTCGTTTGCCTTTAATAATGATGGTATATTTTGTAAGAAAATGGAGAGATTTGATTCTTTGCTTAATTGGGAGGTAACTAACAAGTATGTCTATTGGACATATCTTTATTTTTAAATTATTTATTCATTTATTTATTTATAATGTACATAGAAGTGTTGTACTGGTTGGTGAGTTTTGAATGATAATGACATGAATAAATAAGAGTTTGATTATTAAAAAAACACCCACACCAACATGAAACTTCATTCTTTATTTTTATTGTTAGATACATCCAAATGATACAAACAAGATGGTGTGCAAGAAATTCAATTAAATATTTAAAATGAATTCAGAGAATGGATAACCATAGATTCAATTTGATAAAGTCTTTTTAGTTTTTATTTATACAAATCCAAAAAGTATCCATCATGAATTGATCACTGATAAATAGTCTCTTTCCAAGCAAGTAGTGGTCATGCTTGGAATAATAATAGATCAATGTGCAAAATAAAAGGAACACATAATTCATAGATTTTTAGTTTTGTCATTTTATATCTAAAATCTTTTTTATAAAACCATTAACATTTCATAATTCCTATTATGCCCCTTATATATTTGTCCCTATACCCTTGTAAAATTTATAAAAAAATATCTTAATCTCACAAAAAAACTATATATATAAGCAAATAAAAAACAATTAATAAAATTATATAAAAAAATATACTTGACCCCTAGTTTGGTTCAAATCACCAAACTTTTTTGATATATTTTGACTGAACGAAACTAAACTAGAATAAAAACCACCTTAAAATTAAAACCGGATTTTTAAAACTATGATTTAATTTCAGTTTTGAAATTTATAAAACCAGAACTATTGATTGTAGAATAAAAACTAGAATCGAATTAAAACCAAATCGAGGTTGGATCTAAAAAAAAAAAGCAAATAATCCTTAGAGGGATATTAAAAAAAAAAATCTAATTATATTAATCTAAATGGAAGACAACTTCTAGCAAGATAAAGATGACTTGGGAAGGAAATTTTTGTATGTAGTGTTAATGACAAAAGACAAAAGAGATGAGAATCACATGGTTTTAATAAGTCCATAGAATTGACATAAGCAAAAAAGCAACAATAAATAGGAAGAGACGTCATAAAAATAAAATTTGTTAATCATTAAAAAAAATTGATTTGCAATTTGGTAAAGGCTACATGGACAAATTAAAAAAAAAGTTAAGCATGATAAAAAAGTTTTAATATTAAAATAATAGAGTTTTGAACCATGTGATGTTGTTTAACATTAATCAAATGTGAGAAATGACACACATAAACTTGACAAAAGAAAAAGTTAAAATCAAAATCAAAATCAACTTTTGTGAGGTGGAATTAGATGACAAAATTCTATTCAAACAAGAAAAGAAGAAAGAAATTAATTAATTAAATCAAGAAGAACCCAAACAATGGATTCTAAACCATGGATATATATCACTGACACCAACCCACAGTAATCAAACTAAGATTTTTGTCCCTTCTCATTCTTCCCACCGTCCACAACAAGTAAGGAATAAATTAATGACTCTTCAACTTTTAAAATGAGCAATTGTTTTTAAACAAAAGAAAACAATCAAAGGGCATGTGATCCGAGTAGTACATCAGATTATTTATAAAAAAATACGAATTCAATTCTTTCTGACCGTGCTTCATAATTTTGAAAAAGTAAAAACACATGATAATTCTTTTACTTGCGTATGTCCCTGCGGATCGGTGCTTATCATCTTATCTCAAAAATAAATACTTATCTCAAAAATAAATAAATAAAATAAAAAAGACAAATGATTGAATCATATAAAAAAAAAAAAGAAATTTCATTCAAATACCAATTCGGAGTAAACAGAGATAACAAAACATTTTTCTAAGTTTTCAACTGCTTTTTTAACCTTCTTTTGTTTTATGTGAAATCAAAGGCTATCAATTCTAATTTAAATTTATTATTATGTCCAAATCAAGTCAACATAATAGCAGGTGCTGCTGTCAATATAATAACCTTGAACAACAAAAGCCATGTCACATTAACACCAGAAAGATCAAATAAAACTTAGGTATCCTTTTCTCTTTCATGTTCTTTCATAACACAGTAAAAAGTATAGTTTTTGACAGCAATCTTTAGTTGGTGAATTTCTCATATTCTCCGACCAAATTACTCAAATATATATCCCACCAACTCCAACTTATTTTCATAAAATTTACTACTGATTAATATTAATTCAAAATATTGTCACACTAATAAGAATGCGCTCTAACCCAACAACAACAACAAATTGTTAGTCTCTCAACTATTTGAGATTTGTTGCATCAATACTTTCCTCCGGCGTTACCCTGACAAAAAACAAAAAAATTAGATAAATCAAAATTTTATCATCAAACATTTTCAAGTCTACTTTTCTTTGTTTTTTTAATGACCTTCCACTTCATCTTTAAGTCTACTTTTCTTTATTTTTTAATGACCTTCCACTTCATCTTATTCATCTTTCCTGTAAGACGTCTACTGGTAATCAAAAAACATACTCATACCATCTTAATTGATTGTTTCTTAAACTTGTGAGTGATAAAAACAACTCTAATCTATAACAAATAAATTCATTTTTTAAGATTAAATCTTTCTTAGCAACGTCTAGCATAAATTTCAACATTCTCATCTTAGTCATGCCCATACATCATACTTAGCCTAACAACCGTTTCAACATAAGAAATATTATATGATCACATAAAATTCAAAAAACACTCATCCAATGTTATTTAAAGTAAAAAAGTCACTCATCTGAACACTCAAGCAAAATAAGGTGAGGCGGAAGAACCGCAGCATCTTAGCATTGCCAGGGCAAGACGTCTTTAACGAGGCAAGCGCTTTTCGCCGGGCATTAAGCATTAAAAAAAATGCACCTTTGTTTGTTTATTTTTTTTTCTTTTTTTCTTTTCTTTATTGTCACCAGCTCTATATTTAATGCTTTCAATTAGTAATAATTGTGATTTTCAAAATCACATTTACTAATAAAAAAATAAATTTAGAAGAGAAAACTAAATGATTTTTAAAAAATGTAGTTACTAATAAGAAGTGTAATAAATTTGAGCGAGAAAACTAAGTGATTTAAACATATAACTCTTACTTAAAAAATAATAAGTAAATTAAGAGATTAACTAATTAACTAAAAAAATTGATAAGACAACAAAAGTTAATTTTAATTAAAGGATTAACTAATAAAGTGCAAGAGCTTCAACTTTTAAACCAAAAATTATAAATAACAAATTCAAGAAAATAATATTGAGGGTTATAAATCTAGTGATGGGTTGAAAGTAGCTTAAATGATGACAACTATAAAATTAGATGACTTATGATGAAAGAATTTGTTCTCTAAAAACATGAATAGTTCTAGAAAGTGTTTTGCTTGATTTTATGGTATGCTTTGTTTTACTTTATACTTTGCTTTGCTTTAATTATTCAATATATATACATATATATATAAGTTGCTTATTAGCTAACGTTTCACTTCGCTCAAATGCGCACCTTCATCACCTTCATCACGCCTCTGGCCTTAGGCAATAAAAAATCCTAGCACCTTAAAAGTGTCTAACGCTTTTAATTACACCAATTTACCCCACCTTCCTTAATCCGACTAATGACATCTTCTCAAACCTAATTTTTAAAAGCCTAAATCCCTTAAAACTAAATCCAAAAACAGGAGCTCAAACATGATATTAATTAGCAAACCAAAATGAATAGTTTCCATTTTTTTCAGTGACTAAAATGAATATTCAGGTATAGTTAACAAATCTGAAGCACACTTATAGCCTTTGTAATAACAATATAAATACAAAATCAGACAAGTTCTAACCTTTGTAATAAGTTCTCCAGCACTAAGAAACATGACGGACAATGCTGCATAACAAAGACTAGTGATCAAAATACCTTTAAGAAAAAATGTTTTAAACATAATTAACATGTAAGACACAGCAATACACATGTTCATAGGTAGCATACAAGCTTCCAAGCTAGTATAAAGCATGTCATCAATCATTAACATCACTAATTGCTTAATCTGGATTTGAACAATTAAGCAATAAAACTCTGAAACCAGAGTATAACTTAGGCTTTGCTTGGGAGAGGTGAAGGAGGGGTTCATAATGGAAGGTAAGGTAAGGTAAAGTAAGGGAAATGGAGTTTTTAAGTTATACCTTGTTTGGGACAAAGGTAAGGTAAATGAAGGTTACCAAACCTTGTAATGTTTGGATTGAAGGTAATAGAGGGTAAGGTTTTATGGTAATATTACTAAAATACCCTTATAAGAAAAAAGACACATATGACATATAATTATGTAAAACTATCAACTCATTATATTTATCTATTAATACACAAAAGACACAAGACATAATAACAACAATAATACTAATATTAATACTAATATTAATATGAATACTAATATACTAATACTAATATGAACACAAATACTAATATACTAAAACTAATATACTAATAGTAATAATAATAATAATAATACTAATATACTAATAATATTAATAATAACACCCGTACTAATATGTTAACACTAATATACTAATATACTAATACTCATAATAATAATAATAATAATAGTACAAATATATTAATATACTAATAGAAATACTAATAATACTAATACTAATAATATACTAATATACTAATACTAATATACAAATACTAATATGAACAAGAATACTAATACTAATAATATACTAATATACTAATACTAATATACAAATACTAATATGAACAAGAATACTAATATACTAAAACTAATATACAACTACTACTAATAATAATAATAATAATACCCGTACTAATATGTTAACACTAATATACTAATATACTAATACTCAATAATAATAGTAATAATAGTACAAATATATTAATATACTAATACTAATACTAATAATACTAATAATAATATACAAATATAAATACTAATAGTAATAATAATAATAATAATTAATAATAATACAAATATATCAATATACTAATAGAAATACTACTAATACTAATACTAATAATAATATACTAATATACTAATACTAATATACAAATATGAATACTAATATAATAATAATAATAATAATAATAATAATAATAAAACGAGTACAAATATACTAATATTAATACTAATAATAATACATACATGTAATTATTTGGAAAGGTTGAGAGTATTTTGGTCAAGATGAAAATCAAAACCTCCTCAACCCCCCAATTTGGAGGGTTGAGAAAATGGGATAAATGGAGGTTTCTCAACCCTCCATTTAACCTCCTAAAACCTTACCCTCTAGATAACCCTTGATCCAAACAAGGGATGGACTATAACCCTACCTTACAATACCCTCATTAACCCCCTCCCAAGCAAGGCCTTAGTGAGATACAGATATATATATATATATATATATATATATGTACAACACCCAATGGAAAGACAAAAATAAAAAGAATAACTAATAATATTTAGGGGAGAGCAAAAAATTATTTACAATTTTGGCTTCCCTCACATAAGACAACTATTTCCTACTTTGAACATGTGGCCTGGGTCATTCACCACCCTTGCAAACAAAACACAGTGTGTGTTTCTTAAGTTACACATGACAGGATAGAATAATTTCTTTTGAATATTGAGATTCCATCATTTTATTGCTCTCAAATCAGAAAAGATTCAAACAATGCCACAATCTTATCTACAACTCAATTCAAGAAACCCACCTGAAAAACGTGGAAAACTAGTCCTAAGTTGCACACTATCAAGATTATTCACCACCATTGCTAGGAAAAGCAAAATGTGTTTAAACAACAACAACAATAACAACTAGTCCCAACTATTTAGACTCATGTTTAAAGCTCACAGAAATCCTACACAAAACTATAAAATTTATTTCGTCACTAAGCATAAACAATGGTTGCTGACTAATGAAGAAGTTGCCAATCAACAATTAGCACAACCATTGCTAGGAAAAACAAAATGTGTTTAAACCTTGCAGCAGCAACAACAAGAAGCAGCAGTTAATACTAATTATTTGGGGTTGTGTTTAAAGCTCACAGAAATTCTAAATAGATAACTATAAAATTTATTTCATCACTCAGCATAAACAATGGTTGCAGATTAATGGAAAAGTTGCCAATCAACAATTAGCAAATGTTCTAATTGATTTTGCCAAAACAATCATACCTAGAGCATCAGGGTAATGCCAAATCAATGCAATCACCACTACAATGTTGATACAAATTGATGCAGCATGCTGGCCACGCAGAAATCAAACTGTTATACTCATAACCAAGAAACCAACAACATCAAATATTAATGCCAAAGACCACAATACCAATAACCAATGACAAAACCAAAAATCATAAGGATCCATAGGTGATTAATTACTAAAGGGAGAAAAGGAAGTCACGTTCAAAGAAGGAACACTAACTATAAGCGCATAGCATGCAAGAAATCATTAGTACACAATAAATCACAAGCAAAAAATAACATCAAAGGAGGCAACAAAGGATGGACAGAAAACAAACATTATAGCTAAAACAGTAATGGTTTACTTACAGACCTGTTTTGTTGCAGAAACTGAAGATTGTGATGAAAACATGCTAGCAATTCAGCAAGATAAGCTCCCAAGATCATCATCTACAATACAAAATAATCAAGACAAAATGTATGTCTCCCTCAGACAGAGCACTTTTCTTCCCTGTTCACAATAAAGCCATATTGAAAGAGAATAATAAAAAAATAAGAAAGGTAATCAAGATTACATAACAACCAGAGCGCCAAAAACACTGCAACAAAGAAAAAAAAACACTTCATTGAAACAAACAAAACAGCAACAAGAACAACCAATCTTTCAATCAATATTTTCATCTTAACACATTAGCACAGAACAAGATAAAAACAGATCAGATACAAACTATCATCCAAAAGAGATTCATAAACAGAAACCTTAAAGAACAAATCTTTTAATCTTTGCACATCTTATCCCCTTCAAAGAGAGCACCCTCATCTCAAGCAGATCGAACAGGCCTTAATAACAAAAATTTCAAAATCACTGCAACAAAGACAACAAGAAATACACAACAGCAAAGAAAAGACTATCAAGACAAAAATTCCAAAATCACTGCACCAAAGAAAACAAGAAATACACAACAGCAAAGAAAAGACCATCAAGACAAAAATTTCAAAATCAGTGCACCAAAGAGCACAAGAATTTCACCACATCAAAAGACAAGATCATCTAGACAAACACACTTCCAATTAAAGATTAAATCACGCGATCGAGATAGATTATATTTTTTTAAAAAAAGGCCTCCTTTTTTTGTTAATTCAATGCACTTCATCCTGATGAAACACACACACACACACACAAAAAAGAACAAGATTTAAAGGCAAGCAATCCACAAAAATGAAGAAAACATCAATATTTTCATCTTATATTATAGTAAACAAAAATTCCACAAAAACGAAACTACTACCCTATTACAGTCATCACAGAAACATAGACGACCCAAAAAACCCTAATTCTAAAACTCCTGTGACGCCGAACCAACCTCGCCCTTCCCCTTGCCCATCTTCTTCGGCAACAATTGCTGATTAATGTTGGGCAAAACTCCACCGTTCGCAATCGTCACGGACCCCAAAAGTTTGCTCAACTCCTCATCATTCCTCACCGCCAACTGTATATGCCTCGGCACAATCCTATTCTTCTTATTGTCCCTCGCCGCGTTTCCAGCAAGCTCCAAAACCTAAAACCAAAACAATGAAATCAAAATAAGCAAACAGAAAAGCAAACCCTAGAAATCAAGAGCCAAACAGGGGCAAAATCCAAACCTCAGCCGCAAGGTACTCAAGCACGGCAGAGAGATAGACGGGAGCGCCAGCACCGACACGCTCAGCATACTTCCCGGCCTTGAGGAACCGAGCAATACGACCGACGGGGAACTGCAACCCAGCCTTGGACGATCGTGACACAGACTTGGTAGCCTTCGGCTTCCCTCTCCCACCCTTCGTTGACGCCGCACCGGAACTCATCTTCGCCGGAGAAACGAAACCCTAACCCTAGAGATTGATCGAACTAGTTCGCCGCTGGTTTTCGTCCGTTGTTCTCTGTGGAAAACCTCAGAGAGGGTTTGGTATTTATATAGTGTTACTCCTTTGTTCTGATTGGTTCGATTGTAATCTTGAGGATTGATGACGTGGATCCTTGTGGAGCATACTAGTGCCTCGGGATGAGAACACTCAGTGATGGGAATTTTCGGGTTCGGATCACAATCGGATCTGGCTCCTAATAAAATACAAAACCCGTTTATTTTGCTTATCGTCTTCTGATTGGTTGGAATAAGTCATCTCGGATTGCCAGCATGGGTTTCATCCATCCGTAAATTTTCCCCTCGAGATGCGTTTTTGCTGACGTCGAGCCTTCGGATAAGGCACATCGAATATCGGATTCGGATCTAGTAGGAAATCCAATCCGAAACCCGTTTATTTTGCTTCTCGTCTTCTGATTGATGAGAAGTGCTTCCCTCGGATTGCCAGCATGGAATTGCATCCATCCGTAACTTGTTGCCTCGAGATGCGTTTCTGCTTACGTGGAGCCTTCGATCGGGCACATCGAATATCGGATTCGGATCTAGTAGGTAATCCAATCCGAAACCCGTTCATTTCCTTGTCGTCTTGTGATTGGTAGGAAGACATCATCCATCCGTAAATCTTTTACCTCGGGATCAGATCATGAAATCGGATTCGGATTCACTTGTCATCCGACCCGTAACCCTTCCTATTCATTTCGCGAGAGAGAGAGATAGAGAGAGAAACAGAGAAACCCTAGCGAGCTTCTCTAATGGAGATTTGGTGATCGGAGAGTTTGGGTCAGCGGCCATTGATTTCGTCTGGGTTTCTTGGAGGCGTTGGTGATGGGAAAGGCGAAGGGAGGATCGATATTCATTCGGCTGGTGTCGGCGGCGGGGACGGGCTTCTTCTATGTGAAGCGGAAGAACCCTAGAAAGATCACGGAGAAGCTGGAGTTCCGCAAGTATGATCCTCGTGTCAATAAGCATGTTCTTTTCACTGAGGCCAAGATGAAATGATCGCAATCTAATTTAGTATGTATGTTTTCATTCATAGTCTCTGATTTTGATGTTAGGGTTCTTATGCCATGGAATTTGAACTTTAGCATTTGAAAATAATCTGAGCAGAGCCCTGGATTTCTTTACAAATTTTTGTTTTTCTATTTGAAAAAAAAAAAAATGAAATTTACTCTTGTGGTGCTAAATTTTGCACTATTTTTGGGGTTTAGGGTTTTAGAGTTTTGCTTAACATTGAACTAATTAGAACTAAGTGTCACTTGTATAGGAATTGATAATTTCTCAACTGTGATAATTTTTCCTCATTGCTTTGAATATAAGGCAGGAAATTGATAAATTTGAGCTTTGTTATAAGATAGGTTTCAATCTTGAGAAGAACCAAAAGGACTATCAATCATTCATTGAACCGGTCGGTTGAGAATTGGTATGTGGTTTTGCTAGCAATCAAAGTCTTTGTTGTTTTGAGATGAGGAAGCAAACTCTCAAAATGTGGCTGGTGCTGTTGGTCTTTTAGGTTTTGTATTTGAATGTTAAAGTTAGTGCCATATGTGTTATCGCCTTATCGGTTTGAGATGAGGAGATTTACTCTTTGCATATGTAGTATAGTTTGTAAGTCTTGTGGGAATGAGATGAGGAAGCAAACTCTTTGAATGTTGAGTATAGTGGCATTAGTCTTGGAGGCTTCAGATGAGGAAACATTCTTTTTGAATGTTGGGTTTGGTGTTTTACATCACATAGGTTAGCGTCGAGGAAACATGATCTTTGAATGTTGAGTAAAGTGTTGTGGGTCTTATATGTTTGAGATTAGGAACATAGTCTTCAAATGCTCGAGTTGGATTGAGATAAGGAAACGTAAGTATGATGCCCCTGAATCTTGTCGGATTGAGAGAAGGAAGTATCATGCTCTTTTAATGTCGAATATAGTACCAAATGCCTCTCATGTTCAGATTGTTACTATCTGGATTGTTACTATCTAGAATGCTATAAAGAAGTGCTTTGTCCAAATATTGAGTTGTGTTCCCTAGGCCTTTTGTAGGCTTGAGTTGTGGAAAGGTATTCATTGAATGATGAGTATAAGATGCATATATATTGATATTGGTAGAAATTAGAAAATTTCGCTTGTATACTGCCCAAAATAACATGAAATTGCATGTGTAGCCATAGAAATTTCAAAATTGTGTGTACCCCTAGGTTTATTTAGTTTGTGCGTATGTACCCTTGGGTCAAACTCAAATCCATGTGCATGCATTATTTCATTTCCCATACGATAAATTTGTTCCTTAATGAGGAATTTATGTGTTGGCATGATTTAAATTTCTTGATGATGTTGTTGCATAATAAAATGTGTTCCATGGTGTCGTGACATGTTATATACATTTGTGACCTTTTTGGATGGAGGATTGAGGGGTGATTTAATCCTCTAAATCCTCTTTAATCCTGAAAATTTTGCCGGATTAAACTACTTCCACCCCATCCTAGGAGTAACTTAATTCGGATTAAGGGGTATAGAAAAATTACTTTTGCGCCTTTCTCATATTACATCCCTTTTTTATTTACTCTTCTCTATCATCCACAACCAAAACTTGAAATTGGAGGTTCATCAATGTTCCTCTTTCATCTTTGGCTCCTAACCCCGTTCTATAGCTTGTGAGTTCTAGAATTTTGAATCTTCATCTTTTCATTCTGTTATTTTGTCATTTTGAGGGTGGTATTTATTGTTTAGAGTTGTAATCAATGTCTATCATTCATGTGGAATTAAAGATAAAACTGTCAATATTTTTTTAAAGTCTCCTTAATTCAATTTCTCACCGCATTTCTCTCCCAAATATGGGAAGGAATAAAGCCTTTTTCATGCCTAGATTCAATCCATCTTTAATCTTTATCCAAACACCCTGTTGGGTTTTTTACTTGTGATTTTGTATGTCTAAGATTTGTCTGGATTGGGAGAAAATAAAGTAAAAGCTTAAGTTAGAAAACAATAGAAGAACGATAGAACAGGTTTCTTGATGCAATTTTTTGCATTTCAATAAAACACTGGATTCTTGTTTTCATTTATTTATATCCAATCCAATTCATCTGTTCATATTCTTCTCATATTGAGCTTTAAGTACATGATTAATGAGCACAAACTACATAACACATCACCGCACTTTGTTAGCAACGCAAAACTGTCACAATTTAGTGCAAAACATGAGCAAGTAAAAATCATCCATGTAACTTCTAGGTTAAATCTTTAATTTTTGGAATTTGTCACAATCTTGTTGATTCTCAAATTGTGACCATGCCTTTTACAACATCCAGGTTAAATCTTTTTGTGAAGTTGAAAATCACATGAGAATCTCATCCTTCTGGTGGAACATTGCAAGGTATTCCCTTGATTGCATGTTTACATTGGAACCTTAGGAAAGAAAAACAAGTCTCATGTGCTGTGTTTAAAATAAAAATGGTGGAAAATTGAATGGAAAAAAAAAATGGAGTGATTACATACCAGATTATTTCATTTTGGTCACAATCAATCGAACTAGTCTTACATTTAATATGCAGTTTGAATGGTACCACCTATATTACAGCAGCAAATAAAGATCTCAGCTTGACCAGTTTATAAGTAGTTAAGAGTTCGGGGTTTAGGGTTTACCTTCTTCGGGTACTTGAAATCACGCTTTGGTAGGAAATGCATCGGCAAATTGAATGTTGAAGAACATTTAACCATTAGATACAACTTAGTAGGACCTGTAAAGGAGAGAATTATCAACAATGGAAAGCATTTGAAAAGATTAGCCATGGTTAATACTGACCTAAGTAGGAAGAACTGCCTGCTCCCATTTGATATCAAAGCTCTGATTGCCTGCTCAAAAATGTTATTAGCACAAAATTAAGATTTATGTAACTGGCCATAAAAGTTTGCTTTGGAAATTTTATTTTAAGAGTGATTTAATTTTGGAAGTTGTAAATTGACATTGGATTATTTAATAACATTTATTCCATAACCAAATGACACATCTTCCCAATTTTAGCTTATTCAGATAAAAGGACATTATGATTATACAGGAATTAAGTAATACAATTTGATACTAATATTAGTTTCCCCAAAAAGAATCAAACAATTTTCCCATAAACCACTAATCAAATATATAATAAAATCAGTTCTTATCATGACAAATCAAAAGTGAAGAAATACACCAATATATATACACATACAAATCTATGATCAAAATTGAAGTAAAATGTATATTTTCAAATACTGTTTACCTTTTTTTTTTTAATTATCATTATTACATTAATTTAACAGCAATAATAATGTGAAAATTGAAAGCAAATTATTTTTTTAAAAAAAAACAAAAACTTAAATGTGATCATACAATTATCCAATTGTTGTTCACTTTTTTTTTAAAATATTACTTATGAATGATAGTACAGTAAAAGATTAGATGTACAGTATTTCAATCAATTTAAACCATTTAACTCTATTTCTATTAGAATTATATTAACTTTTAAAAAACCAAAAAAAAAAGCTATATCACCCAAATCTATATTGTGCTCAATTGTATATATATAAATATATATATGCAGAGCAAAATTTGCAAATTTTCTTGCTGGTTTGCTTGTTTATGTTTGCATTAATCCCTAACAAAATACAGGAAATAATTTTTTTTTTCCTAAAAAAATACAGAAAATAATTTTTTTTTAAAAAAAAGAAAACATTTGTTCAAATTCACATTTCTCCTTAAAAAAATCTGTCATTTTAATTAAAAAATAAATAAATAAATTCCACAACGAGAGAGAGAGAGAGAGAGAAAGAACCAACCTTTCGAGAAAGAGCTTGAGCGAGTTTGGTTTTGCTGGAATCTCTAGGTCCACAAGAATCAAATCCCACGCTCGAGACTTCCAATTCGTAGACGCATCGAGGCCGCAGGACACTCCCTCCCAGAACCAACGCTACGCTCTGAATCTCCGGGACTCTATCAATCGCTTCTCGGAACCCTGAAATCAAGCTCGATACACTGTTCATCAGCTTCCCCAACCTCTTTATCCCTCTTTTCACCTCTCTTTTCCTCCAATTTTGCTTTCTCCTCCAAGCCCCTCTCAATTCTTCAGATCCCACCACCATCTCCTCCTCCTCTTCCTATCAATCAACAATTCAGACGATCAACCAATGAAGAAGAAGAAGAAGAAGAAGAAGAAGAAGATGGATACCAAACCCACCTTGTGTTCTTCTTTTAGGGCATCGAACTCCTTCTCGAGATTCTGCAAAACCCTACAAATCGATCGTCATGAAACCAAAAAAAAAAAAAGGGGGGGAAATGGATCATCATAGATCGAGTTGGAAGGATAAAGATTGCTCACGATGGGATCTGGCGATGCATGTAGAGGACGAATCCAAGGATTTCCTTGACAATGTGGGCAATCTCATCTCGCCCCAACGCCTCCGCTGTTGTCTCGATCTCTGTAAACCCTAGCGCTCCTCCTCCGCCGCCTCCTTCGCCGGTGGATTCCATGACTGCAAGCTCTCTCTCTCTCTCTCTCTCTCGGCGCGCAGTGACGATGGTGATCTAAATTTGAAAAACGAACGTTAACGGGTTTGCGGATTTCGGGTTTGGAACCCGATAGCTTTGTTTTAAAAACCCGCTTTCTTTAACGGGTTTATGGATTTCGGGTCTGGAACCCATTGGTCTGGGTTTTTGAAAACCGCTTTCTTAACGGGTTGAAGGGTCTCGGGTTAGGAATCCGATAGCAGTCATTTTTTTGTTAAAGAATGTTAACGGGTTTGAGTGTTCCCTGTTTGAACCCAATAGTATTTTTTTTTTCTATTATTCTTTGAAAAAAATTTCATGCCCCAAATAAGGTTTGACGCATGTGATTGAAAAAACCTATTGATCAAATGATTATGATGCGAAAAACTGTGTATTCTATTTTTGTACTGTACATCACACTCAACAGTATTTATAAATGTGTGTTCATTTCATTGTTTACACCTCTGGATGATGTAAAAAAATCCATAAAATACAGGTCTCTTCTGTATACTCCAAATGTTTTTTTTTTTTTACATGTCACATTTATCTAATTCATCCTAACTAAAAAAACTGATTGAAATTAATTAGTAATTATATTTTATTAAAAAAATTTATTATTTTTCAAAATCTATACTATTTAAAACTCCACCAAATGAAGTATATGGTAGAGGATATGATTTAATGCTTAGTTGATTGTGATTGATTGAAAATTGTAAAAATACATTAAATTAAAGGATAAATTTGTAAAAAATTATTTAATACTGTACAAAATTTTTAATATAACAAGTTAAAAAAACCAAAAAAAACTCCAAAATGTGACAAATAAAAAAATGGAGTATATTCAATTATCTATTTTTATGCGTATAATACCCGAATTGGTCTCTGACAAGAACTTTGAAGGGAAAAACTTATCTCTTCATTGATTTTTGGTTTCATATATATTACAATAGATATGAACAAGAAAACAAATCAATCTCCCAAAATATGGTAACCATCCTACAGAGAAGGAAACTAAATAAATCTATATCAAGGAAAAATATATTTACAGAAACTATAGCTATATACTATAGATATATACTCAACACCCCCCCCTTTCTTAAGTTGGAGCATGCAAGTCATTAATGCCCAACTTGCATAAGAAAGGTAATCAAATTGAGACTTGCCTAAGGCCTTAGTAAAAAAATGTACGCAAGTTGCGTGAGCGTGGACACATAGGGTTGGGCTGGATGTGACCACGTTGAATCTCATCCCGAACAAAATGACAATCTACTTCGATATGTTTTAGTGCGCTCGTGAAAGAGCGGATTAGCGACGAATGTGTAAGGTCGCTTGACTATCACAATGAAGGCGCATGGGTTGAGAATGATAAACTCAAGACTAAGAGCGAGTGCTTTTAACCATTTCAATTCACATGTGGTTGTTGCCATTGAACGATACTCAGCTTCGGCGAAGGAACGAGAGACCGTATGTTGCTTCTTAGTTTTCCATGAAATAGGAGAGTGACCAAGAAGAACAAACCAACCGGGTGAGTGAGCGTCGGGTTAGCAGGCGGCGAGCCCAGTCAGAATCACACCATCCTGAGAGCCATAAATCAGAGTCGGCACGAAGTAAAATACCTTGGCCCGGATGTCCCTTCAGATAGCGAACAACACGAAGTGCTGCCTCCCAATGCTCAAGTCTAGGTTGTTGTAGGAATTGAGCCAACACATGAACAGAATAAGAAAGATCAGGACGTGTAACTGACAAATAAATGAGACGCCCAACCAAGCGTCTATAACACTCAGGATTATCAAGGAATGAACTAGTGGATAAAGCCAAATTATGATTTTGATCAAGAGGAATACTAACAGGCTTTGCGCCTAAAAGACCGGCCTCTGAGATTATATCCAACGCGTATTTACGTTGACACAAATATATGCCATCAGAATTCCGAGCCACCTCAAGGCCAAGAAAATACTTGAGAACACCAAGATCCTTCATATGGAAGTAAGCACTAAGATAAGATTTAAAATCCTGAATAACTTCAAGGTCATTACCAGATATAATTAAATCATTAACATATACCAGAACATGCAATTGAACGGATCCTTGATGCAATGTGAAAAGAGAATAATCAGTGTAAGACTGAACAAAACCGTACTCACGCAAGGCTCCCTCCAGCTTCGCAAACCAACAACGAGGAGCTTGCTTAAGACCATACAGTGATTTGCGGAGGCGACACACAAGACCAGGTTGTGAGGGAGAAAAAGCCGGGGAGGAGGGACGCATATAAAGCGGTCTCGCCAAGTCACCATGAAGAAAAAGCGTTGTGAACATCCATCCGATGAATATGCCGATTCACGGACAGGTGCAGCGGCAAGAAAAAAACACGCTGACTGTGGTCATTTTAGCCACGGGAGGCGAAAGTTTCATTGTAATCGATTCCTTCAATTTGTTTGTTGCCAAAAGATAACCAAGCGAGCTTTGTGGCGCTCAATGGTGCCATCGGAATTATATTTGATCCGAAAAGACCCACTTACATCCAACTGGTTTCATTCCAAGAGGAAGTGGTTCAAGACTCCAAGTTCCATTGTCCTCAAGAGCTTGCATTTCTTTTTGCATAGCATCACGCCACTATGCATGTTTAACTGCTTCAGAGTAAGTGATGGGCTCAACACCTGTAGTAATAGCTGCCAAGAACGATCGATGTTGCATGGAAAACTTATCACAGTTCATATAACGTGCTATAGGATAAGGCGCACCTGAGGATGATCTTGGATTGAGTGAACTAGAAGAGGAGGGGCTCAATTTTTGGACAGTATGACTAACAAAATCACGAAGTAAGACAGATCGTTGCTTGGCACGATGTCCTCTTCCAAGAAGCTCATCATCACTTTTTAGAATCACGAGTGAATTATGCCCCCATGTCGCGAGGAATTATCTTCAATAGTAGCTTGTTCATTGCTCCCTTGTGTACCATTTGTTTTACGTAGTCGAAATCACCATCTCCAACAGGGTGCACCATGCTCATCAAGAGTGGAAACAACAAACTCATTGCTATTATCACATGTTGTAGTATTTTCCAATGCACTATTAGATGCAGTTGTTGCATGTGAGTAAGGAAATTCATTTTCAGAGAAAACAACATCTCGGGATATAAAATACTCATTTGTATCCAAATCATACACATACCACCCTTTTTTGCCATAAGGATATCCGACAAACACACATCGACGACTTCGACTTGCAAACTTATCCCCCTTGCTTCTTTGGTTATGCACATAACATAAACACCCAAATGTACGAAAATGATTATAGGAAGGTGGTGCACCATAAATAAGCTCAAAAGGAGTTTTGCCATCCAATACAAGAGATGGAGTGCGATTGATAAGATAACCGGCGGCTAAAATGCACTCACCCCAAAATTGGATTGGTAGATTTGCTTGAAACATTAAAGCCCACCCAACATTCAATATATGTTGATGTTTGCGTTCAACACGCCCATTTTGTTGGGGGGTTCCTGTACAAGATGTCTCATAAACAATCCCATTGTCAAGAAAATAAGGTTTCATAGGTATGAATTCAGTCCCATTATCACTGCGAATAATTTTAACTTTCTTGTTAAACTGTCGTTCCACCAAAGTAAAGAATTGTCTTATAGTTTGAGCCACCTCTGTTTTATCACATAGAAGGAAAATCCAAACACCACGTGAGTAATCATCCACAATAGTTAAGAAATACTTTGCACCACAAGCAGATGGAGTACAATATGGTCCCCATAGATCATAATGAATGAGTTCAAACAAATCATGAGCTTTATTATCACTAACTGGAAACCACTCTCTGGATTGTTTCGCACGAATGCATATATCACAAATCTTATTCGTCACAACACTAGACTTAATGAAAGTAACATTAGAAAGCAATTCTACAATCTTTGCAGAAGGATGTCCCAGTCTCCTGTGCCACAATTCATAGGAGCTCGCACTATTCATCTTCATTGCTTGTGCAAATGTCAATCCACGAAAGTAGTAGAGACCCCCTCGTAGTTCACCCGCACCAATCAGCATCCTCGAAGTGCGGTCCTGAATAACACAAATAGCATTAGAGAACTG
Source organism: Dioscorea cayenensis subsp. rotundata (assembly GCF_009730915.1). Lineage (NCBI taxonomy): Eukaryota > Viridiplantae > Streptophyta > Magnoliopsida > Dioscoreales > Dioscoreaceae > Dioscorea > Dioscorea cayenensis. The sequence continues at coordinate 20,323,913 of NC_052476.1, read as the reverse complement.
AACTATGCAATTATTTTCAGAAATCAGTTGTGAGATGGATATAAGATTGCAAGTCAAATTCGGAACATATAAAACATTGGACAATGTAATATGTTTGTCCAGGATCACCACGCCTTCCTTTGTAGCTGTAGTATGTTCACCATTCGGCATTCCCACTGGGCTTGCCGAAATATCATGCAAATTCGTCATTAGAGACATATCGCATGTCATATGGTGAGAAGCTCCTGTATCAAGTATCCACCATGGAGTATTTATTTTACTAGTCATTTTAGGATTCTTTGAGTCAAAAAAATGTTGGAGCCACTTCCACTGCTCATCGCTCACTCCAGGAAAGCCAGTTTGCTCACTAACAGCTCCTTGGGAAGAACTCGTGACGGGTGGTGTTGCTGCCACATTAGCCCATACACCACCTCCACGGCCACGACCAGCAACAAAACCTGCTCCACCATGTCTATGTGTACCACGTCCAGAACCTCTTGGACGGTCACCCCACCACTCCGGATAACCTGTTAATTGAAAGCAATTTTCTACTGCATGCCATGTTCGCTTACAGTGAGTGCAATATTTGTTAGGGTCTTTTGGTTCTAGTCGTGCTTCACCACGACCACGACCTGCTTGAACAGCAAAGCCCATGATTTCGCCTTTGTCATCTTTGCTGCTTGAGGCCGTTCTCATATGTTCTTTTCTCATCAATGTTGAGTACACTTTATTCATATTGGGAAGAGGATCCGCAGCAAGAAGGTTAGACCGTACCGTTCCATATAAGATGTTGTTGAGACCCATGAGGAATTGGTGTACCTTCTCATCTTCTTTTCGTTTGTCAAATTCTTTGGCCAGATCACACGTGCACTTCCCACATCTACAAGTTGGATAAGGATCACATTCATCCAAGTTTTCCCAGATCTTTTTCATCCTCCCATAGTAATCAGAAATAGATTTTGCACCTTGTCTACACTCACTCAACTCAGCCTTGAGTTGCTGGATACGTGGTCCGTTTGTGACACCAAAACGTTCTCTGATATCCAGCCACAGATCAAAAATGTTCTCCTTGTATGAAATAGCGGATCTCAACGTTGGTTCAATTGTATTGAAGATCCATGATACAAGCATTGAATTGACCGCGTACCAATCTTCTAAATCATCAGAATCTGGATCAGGACACGTGATTGCTCCGTCCAAGAATCCCAGCTTCTTCTTTGATCGGAGAGAGACTCGAATGGCTTTTGACCATTCATCATAATTGTCGTCTTTCAATTGCACATGAATAATTAGGATTCCTGGATTATCATTAAGAGACAATTCATACGGGGATCTTTTCTTGCTGGACGAGCCACCGTCCTTTTCATCTTTGCCACCAGCCATGGTCCACTATGCTTAGGGTTTTAGGATCGACTTTTGTGAGATGTATGGCTCTGGTACCATGACAAGAACTTTGAAGGGAAAAACTTATCTCTTCATTGATTTTTGGTTTCATATATATTACAATAGATATGAACAAGAAAACAAATCAATCTCCCAAAATATGGTAACCATCCTACAGAGAAGGAAACTAAATAAATCTATATCAAGGAAAAATATATTTACAGAAACTATAGCTATATACTATAGATATATACTCAACAGTCTCTCTATTTTTCTCTCTCTTCTCTCTACTCAGAAATACACCCCACTAATCCCTTTACTTTTGAAAATGACCCAATTTAGTCACTGAACCCATTAATCTCTTCTCATCTAGTCCCTCTACTTTTGAAAATAAAATCAATAATTGCGTAGAACCATTTTCAAGAGTAGAGGGACTACTTGGGAGTATCTCTGAGTAAATGGACCAAAAAAGAAAAGAGAGAAAAATAGAGAGACCAATTCGGGTATTATATCATTTTTATAAATATATCGAAAATGAAATTTATATAAGATCCAAACATAAGGGTAGATATTTTTAATGCTAATGAAAATATGAAACGATGTTATGAAGAACAGGACAATAGCATCATCAAAATAGAAAAAGCAAGTAACTCAGAAGTGAGTTTTGTGTAGTTTTGGATATTTATTATTACAATGAAAAAGGCAGTTAGGATGAAGAAACTGCACTCAAATTGATGTATCACCAAGAGCTGCTGTAAAATTTCATTTTACCAAATCCAAGATGTTTGATCTGTTGCTGCATAGCCTTCCAGCCATGTCTGATGAACATGCACCAATTGGAATCCTTCTGAGTTATCAACCTGATAATCATATATATATATATATATAAGTAAAAAATCATATGAAAATTTCCAACTAAAGGAGCATTAATTTGCTCCGAAGTGAATTAGTGTGTATAAGTGGCAATTTCCAGAAATGGTCCAAAGTAATATCACTTCTAATAATACTGATATTTATTTATAGAAAACGTGAGTTTTTATAGATTGCTCAGTGAAAACGTGATTTTAGTTCAAAATCAAATCAAAATCAAAGCAAATGAACAAGGGCACTTAAATGATTTCCTCACTGATGCACAGAGTATTCAACAGTGAGATTAGCAATGGATGCAAGGGTAAAATGGTGAATTTATAAAAATAATTAAAAAAAAAATGGTTGGCTTTTGACCATTGGAGTGAATAAGCAAATATGAGAGAATGTATACAGGTATGCATTTTTTTCAGGGGGTATACATGCAAAACTTACAAAATTTTATATTAACTTTGGTAATTACCTTGGAATTGAGCAAGACTGTTGTAAGACAACATTGCCTCCCTCCATCTGCAACAAGAGGTAATATAATGTAAATCAACAAGCTTAGCAGTGATTATTTGGTTCTTCGAACATAAAAACGAAGATCATAACAATGCAACTCAAGTTTCAACTCTATTATGAAGATCCATGTGTATCAGATTTTGATGCTACATTATAAAAAGAAAGACATTTGATCACACTTAAAGAAAATTACACGTATTTAATATTATAAATGTATTACGTAACCAGAAGAACATCTATATAAAAAACTAGTAGTAAAAGCCTTTCAGTAAAATAAGTCTGGTTAATGGCCATGGAGTAGTAAAAACCACACCAAAGTGATGAAAACTTTCTTCATGATCATCAGTTACTCTGATGCCTAACTCTATCTAGAAACTTTTACTGAATTCCTAGCCAGGACGACTTTTGATACAAATGGATCATACAACCAGCATTTAAATTTCAGTTGGTTTGGAATAAAATAATTTCTGTTCCATCATTAATATACTCTTCCAAAAAAACAATTATTGGAAGCTGATGAACAACAGCTTCATAAATGTCAATTTGTCTCAGAAACAAAGTTAATTTAGCTTATAGAAAGTAAAACTCACCATTTATCTCCCACTTATCAAACTTCACCAGCCAAGCACCTGAGCCGATTTGTGAACAGGAAACCTTATCCACCCACACTCGAAACTGCTTCCCTTGTTTATCACCATAGCGTGGCCCAAATGTTCCTATGCATTGATGAAGGGAATGCTCAACTCCAGATGGATGAATTATGACCCCACCAGAACACTATCAATCACACAAAAGAGTGTTACAAATAATAGCAATATCATATTTAAAAGTTGATAAAGAAAGTTTAGCGTGACACAGCAGCATATCTATCTATATATATATACTCAGATAGTCAAAACCAAAACCAACTTGCAAGCTCTAAAATCATGACAATTAAAGATCATCAAATCACATTTGCATCTAATGCCAAGCCATAGACATGTTACTTGCATGCTTTTGTCATAAAGAAAATTAGGCAGGATGGGTGAATTAAAGTTAAGCGTACTGTAATATTTTTCAAATTCTGGATAAGCTCTTCAGACTTTTCAATTTCACCACGACACCACCTTTCGTGCACCAAATAAAAGTTAACCAATTCGTGGCCTGGGTTGAAATGGCCAGATTTGGTACTTGATAAGTCCACCACATCTCTAGGAGATACATTAGGACCAAGCTTGAAATGGCCAATAGCCTGGATAATGCCAGCGGCACACCTTTCAGTGGCATGGATTATTTTCGGATTGTCTTTGGCATTTTCAGCACGCCACTGCAACAATTCCTCTTGAGCATTGCTGACCTGAAAAAATAAAATGAAGAACATGATTCTCTGTGCATGCAATCACAAACAAACTTAACTCATTCAACCGACCATGACACCATGAACTTCCGGAATGCTGAAGAGTTCAGCATCATTGCCAGAGTCACCACAAACAAGAGTATTCACTGGTGGTTTCCCCATGGCTTTGAACTTCTTAAGCAAATATGCAAGAGCTTGTCCTTTTCCAGCACCTTGAGGCAGTATATCAAGATCCATTCCACCACTATAAATTATTTTCACATCCAACTGTTGCCAGTGAAGCCCAGTAAATACTTTAAAGTAAAATTATAAGCAGATAAGGAAGCATTGATGAATAGAAACAGTATCAAGTAAGAACAATTTGATCTCACCCCACGTTTCTCAAGGCTCCCTGAAAGAGACTTCATTATTTCCCGAGCATGCTCCTTCTCAACATAGAAGCTAACCTTGTGAGGTCGCTGCTCCGTTTCCGACTGGATATATACACAAATTATAAACAAGCTAGCTGGTGTTCATCCATTATATTCGACACACAAACCATAAAAACAAAAATTACTTGAAATTTTAGTTGAGAAAACTTGGATGTCTCCTCAATAACAATGTTCCTGTCCCACTTATTATTGAGATACTCTTCCCAACCATCATCTGGCACCATTGCTTCACCGTAAGTTATCTCCGTCCCCACAGACATTATAGTGATATCCGGAGTTAACATGGGCTTCTCCTTCCTTAACTCTTTGTAAAGCGTGGGAGACCTTCCAGTTGAGAACACCAACAGAGAATCATGACGGTAAGTGGATTCCCACAACGCATTAAACCTGAGCAGCGAAAGGTTCTCGGCGTCATGGTGATCAACCTGCATAAATGAAAACCATCAGCATGGTAAAAACAACAAATAGCATGAAGGTTTATTCACTGATCGGTGACAAATTCCAAAACATACCATTGTATGATCAAGATCGGAAACAATCATCAGACGTGCCGGATTATTGAGTCTATCCATAATTCAAGATACAGCAGAACCAAACCTTGCAAACATGCATTTCAGGAAGTCATTAGCATTCAACAAGATACAAAAATAAGCATTTAGAAACTGAAAAAATGATGAAAAAAAAAACTAAATTCACAACCTAAGTCTCCATTTCCATCCAAAATCTTTACTTGATAATCAATTCTTACATCCCGCTAAAACTAATTCACGAAAGAGATTTCCATTTCCACCCAAAATCTCAACTTGATAATGAATTCAATCATCATATCAAAAACTAATGTATTTAGGAACACAAATACTCCGAAACAAATGAAATCCCTAGCGACTGAGAACCTAAAAAACTAAAGAAATAAAAAAAATTGCGTCTTGAAATCAAAATTAAATCAAACGAATGAAAAAAAAAAAACAATCCTATGATATGAATTCCATACCGCAAGACCGATGAATGAATCGATCGGATTCCTGGAACCGATTAACAGATTGATTTCCAAAAAAAAGAGGACAATTTGATGGTAAAAAAGGAAGAGAAGATAGGGTTTGGGGAGTGGGATTGGAGCCAATGAATGGGGATAGAGATGAGAGGAATGGAATGGAAGGGATTCGATTTGGATCCAAATTCGTTGGCGGTTCTCTTGCTACGAATGATGATGATGAAGAAGAGGAAGAAGAAGAAGACAATTGATGAACAAAAAGAAGCATATGCTTCCTCAAATTTATAGAATTTAAAATTTTATAAATTTTAATAATTTGTTTTTGTTATTGTTATTTATTTATTTATTTATTTTGATAAATAGACGATAAACAAGCGCTCCTATTCAAGAAAAATTAGGGGCATGCACATGTATGAAATGCAATCGCAAATTCAATAAGCATTTATACCTTTACTATTGCGTGTATTTTGGGATTCAAGATCAAGTCCTGCACAAAAATGAATACCCTATGCAAGGGGGGAATGCAAAAATCATATTATTCAAAACTCAATTATAACATCTCTTGTCCGGCTTCACACCTCGAAACTCACTGATTTTATAGGTTTCACATCTTCTTAGCTTGAAATAATTGAAGAGATGGTCAAAACAAAACTAGGGGAGACGATGTAGAGTCTGTAGCTCAAATATTTATAGCACGTGGTTTTGAATCAAGTGGCAAGAGTTTAAATCCCTCCTAGTGCATAACCGGTAAAAAAAAAACCTTTCTTTTACCCCTAGGGTGGAAAAATCATAATTGAAATAGTCGAAGCAAAGTTATGCATCACCAGTAAGTAAAGAGGCGGTTGATTTTAAATTTATTTTCTGTATATTGTTTGGAATTAAAAATTTTTAATTTTTTTTTAAAGAAGCTCGTTTCCAATCTCTCAATTTTCATTTTTGATATTAACCTTAGAAATTATGAGAATCTCATAATTGTTATAAGATATACATATAGGTTTTGAAATATCATGCAAATGTTTTAAACGGTTGATAGGTATTATTAGTTTAGGCTTTTTTTTAGGTTTCCTTGCAAAAGCACTTTAATATCTGGGAAAAGCAATAAACTAATATATCATCTATGCATTTGTACACATATGCTTGACAAAGATATTTTAAGTGACATCAATGGAAAAGGACCCAATGGTGCTTGAAATACTTTTAAATAACCTCTAAGTCCTTACAAGTTTGTCCTACCTAATAAGTTTCCAAAGGTTTTTAAAACAGTACCTTCTCTAATTACTATTTTGTCTTTAATTGAATTTATTTATTTATTTTTAGTAGAACACCTTATTTAATCTTTGTATTTTACTCAATCGGCCCTTTTAGTCCCTATTTTTTAATTTGTCCTTAATAGATTCTTATATTGTCAAAATTAAACAAATTAAATTTAAATTGAGTAAAATATGTGAACTTAATAATATTGTCAATATTATTCTCAATTCCATTTGAATAATCACTGCATGTATGTTGTGATCTTTAACCTTTGTTCTAATTCCTGGCAATTTGTGTTCTAATTTCTAACCAGCTTTGTTCTCAAATCCATCTAAACCCAATTTCTACATGCAAACTTAATTTTTGTTTTAATTCCTTACAATTTTGGTTCTCATATCCATATGAAATCACTATGCTTATGAAAGAACAAATTAAGCACTATAAATGTGTTAGGTTGAAAAGATTAAACAATTTTTCATTAACACAAAACCTACAATGTACAAGGTATATATAGATACACAGTTATATAAATAAGGTAGCTATACAAATATAGATATACAGCTGTATACACAGCTGTATTCCCTAACAAAATGGAAGTGTTTCTCAACTTTAAACCTAATCACTTTATGTAATATTGATTTTTGTTCTAATTCCTAACAATTTTGGTTCTCATATCAATCTTAAGTCACTACAAGCATGTGAAGGAACAAAGCAAAAAACTATAGATGAAAGTGTTTCTGAACTTGAGCCTAATTACTACATGTAATATTGATTTTGGTTTTGATTCTTAACAATTTTGGTTCTCAATTCCATCTGAAATCATTATGCATGTGAAAAAACAAACTAACCACTATAAATAGAAGTGTTTCTGAACTTAAGCCTAATTACTACATAGTCTACATCTAATATTGATTTTGTTCTGATTCCTCACAATTTTGGTTCTCATTTCCATCTTAAGTCACTACAAGCATGTGAAGGAACAAAGCAATCACTATTAATGGAAGTGTTTCTCAATTTAAACATAATTACTACATGTAATATCAATTTATGTTCTAATTCCTAACAATTTTGGTACTCAATTCCATCAGACACAATCCTAATTCCTACTTGTAATCTTAATTCCTAACAATTTTGATTCACAATTTGATCTGAAATTATTACTTCATGGTTTCCATGTTCATGCTACCACCAATGGCTGCATGTCCACTGGTACTGTGCTCTATTGTTTTTTAATCTTTGTTGTTTGAATAATTTGTGTTAGTTTATTTCTGTTTATGATTTAGGACCACATTTTAATCCTTCTGGGAAGGATCATGTGGCACCTGAAGATGAGATTCGGCATCCCGGTGATCTTGGAAATGTGATTGCTGGTGATGATGGTATTTGTTTCCTTCAATATATGAATCATTTTAATCTTTGTTTGCATAATATTTTTGTGTCAGTGACTGCTAGTTTTACAATTTTTGACAGCCAGGTGCTTTGTTGTTGTTCTTAATGTTCCTCTTCTTCTGTTTGTTTCCCAATTCTTGAATTATACATACATATATATATATATATATATATATATATAATATGTCCTTGATTTATGTTTGCTTCCTCAGATTCCTGTTTCGGTGCCGAATTCGATAATTGGAAGGGCAGTTGTTGTTCATGCTGATCCAGATGAACATAGCAGTAACTTAGTTTTTACATCTATGTTTTTGAGTCTTATCTCTGTGATATCAAGTGATTTATGTGTGATTGGTAAATTACTATGTTCTTTTTATTATTCTCTGTTGTTAATATACCACAAGAGCTCTCCTTTCCTTTATTGATTGTGATATCTTTGTAGCATTAAATGTACTGTAGTCATGTTTTGTGTCCAACGATCACTTTCTATTGACATCAAATTTCTTGTGCAAAGTGTCCATGTCTTGCTTTGTAAGACCTGATTTGAATTTCACCACACAGCACGTAGAGATAGACATATGCGTAGCTGATATCATGCTTTTTCGCGTAGAGCTGTTCATGCCTCATTGAGAAAAACCCGGTTCGAATCTCAACAGCACACAAGATGATAGAGACATATGCAGTTAAAAGCAGTAACTCCACGCTTATGCATGCCTCTGACGTAATTCGTCCATTTTGTCCCAAAAAGTTTTATGTTTCGCAAACTGGCAACTCCTCCAAATCATATGAAGTAAAAGGTTGATTAAGAAACCCGGTTCACAACTCAGGAATGACCTAAAGATAAGGAATTGCACATCTCTTAAACATGCTAGAATTCTTGATAAATTCTAGTTTGCATGATTTATCATTCTATATATCCTCTTGATGGTTTACTCATTCAGATTTCTACAGACTAAACCAGGATGCATTTCATGTATCCGGCTTTTTCACAGGTGGACATGAGCTTAGCAAGACCACCGGAAATGCAGGAGCAAGAGTTGCATGTGGTTTGTTCCTTGCTTCCCTGTAAACACATTTATTCATTAATTAATTTAATTTCAAATATATCATTTCTTTGCTAATGAATTTCCACATGTTTTTCTTGATCACAGGATTGATTATTTTCGCCTTTTCGATGAAATATTTGTCAAATTTTCAGGTATCATTGGGCTTCAAGAATGAATCACTCACTAATGTTAACAGCTTTTGTTCTATCAGTACTTTGGAACAATGTGCTTTTCTTGTATGTTTTTTTTTGTAGATAATAAAAAAAAGGAATGCTTAATTTGTGCTTGAAGTATGAGTTATTATTGCATGATTTGCTTAGGATTATTTAAGTGTCATTTCCATGAAAATGAAGTAAATTAGTTAATATTTAATCTATTTATACATCTTCCCAATAGAAATTAATAAATCAAATTTAAATTTTATTCTCTATGGAAAGGAAAATTACAACATAACTCAGCTGAAAACCATAAATAATAGCTTTTTATTATAAGTTCTTTAAAATAAAAAACTATTATATAAACAAAAAACCATTAATCACAAACAAATCAACAAACTAAAAAGCAAACCAAATCAACATTTCACTTCATCTTGCAACAAAAGTATCATCCAAAGACATTCCAAGCTCAATCATCAACATAAAAAAAAATTCATCCTACAACAAATAAAAGAAAGATCATTCAAACATATTCCGAGTAATTCTTCATCCTGCTTAAAAGTTATCCAAACATATTCCAAGTATAATTCACCATCCTGCTAAAAAAACAAAACAAAATCTATGCAGGCTTTCCTTAGTTGAACATTATCACAAAAGAGATACAGGTAATTTCGGTATTCAAAAAAAAAAAAACTATCATCAAAAGATAGGCATGATACAGATAATTTGGGTATTCAACAATAAAACTATCATCAAAAGCTAAATGTGATACAGTTGATTTGAGTATTCAACAATAATCACATAAACAAAAGGTCGGTATTTTTCATCATCTCACCACGATCATCGATGATGCAAATATTACTTGTTTACACGTTACAAAGGACAAAACTGCCTTTTATTTCATGTATAGTGGTGTCTGTGTCGATCCTTGTCACGGTATGAGTGTGAGCTGTGGTATTCACTGCGTTCTGCAAAACAAGGAAAAAAATTTTCAGAATAGAGCAATATCACTTACTGAGCTATCTCGAATAATGACTTGACTGACTTTCATTATTGTTAAGAGAAATGTTGCACATACCTCGCAATGAATGATGCCGGGATTTCTCCGGATGCCCTGCATAATTAAGAGGCATATGACATCAAAGACGACGCCATGCTAAGAAAACAAGTTTCTTTTCTTATATATTTGCAAAAGAAATAAATAAATAAACAAGTTTTTCTTAGATTGGCATAAGTAATAAATAGATAGATGACAAGAATTTCTTAAATTGGCAAAATGAAAAAGCACATAAACAACAAGTTTTTCTTAGAATGTCAAACCAAACAAATTGCTAGATGACAAGTTTTTCTTGGATTGGCATAATATATATACATAATATATATATAGACAGCATGTTCTTCTTAAATTGGTGAAGAAAAAATCAAAAGTTTTTCTTTGATTGGAAAAGAAATAAATATTGTTTAAACGATTCTTTCTCTAGATTGACAAAAGAAATGAATATAAAGATAAGTTTTCTTAAATTGGCAAACTACATGAATATATAGATGGGGAGGATAATCATCTTTCTTTCAAAGGGAACATATAGAATTTTATATTAAAGTAATAAATTTTTCATTACGAAAACATCAAGAAAACCTAGTTATAGGTTTTCTTCTTTCCATCATAACAATCAAAGGTCTAACATAGATAGATTCCTAGTTTATACCTGTACTCTTGTCCTTTGCACGGTGACTCCTCTCTTTGGCCTTTTCTCTATCCCGCTCAGAATCCTTCTCTCGTTCCCGGTCCCTGTCAGAATCTCTACCTCTGCTGTCACGATCCGAGTCTCTACCCCTGCCATCACGATCTCTAGCTTTAGATCTTTCCCTTTCTCTATCCCGGTTCTTTTCCATGTTAGCATCAGATTTCTGATCACCCTTGGGTTTTGCAACCGGCTCCTCTTTAGTATCGTCTTCAGCAGGCACACTTTTGGTAGTATCATCATCATTTTTCTTCGACTCCAACTTGTCTAGGGCTGCTTTCAATAACACATCTTTAGATGAGCTGTCATCTTGATTATCAGCTACCAAGTTCGGAGTGCCATTATCATTTCCACCACCGTTAGACACAGTTTCCTAAATAATCAGGATCAACATATTTTAGGCATATATCGCAATTACATCTACAATAATGTTCCATTTTGTTATAACAATAAAAGGACCTGAATGCAATATATAAGCTACCTTAGATGCTTGAGCTTGGGGATCTTGATTTTTATTAGTTGATGTGAAGGAATCATTGTCTTTGTATACTGCAATATATTGTGCTTTCGGAAGACTGTAGAGATGCGCGAGGACTCTGCAAACCTCTTGCATGCCAGAGAGATCTGCATCAAAGACTAACCACCATGGTGGATTTTCAGGGAGTGGTACCTGGAACCGACGAGCTGCTGCATATACCACGCCACATGCTACCACTTCACTCTTGAATCGAACACAGAGAGTGGTCCGCAAACTACATAATATGAAACAAGCATCAAGAGATAAAATGAACAAATAATTTCCAACAACGAAAAGGTGCCTTTGCCAGCAAGAAAAGATATAAATGAGATACTAACTTCCCATTACTATGAGAACATAAACTGAAGATTTTTCACATAAACAGTAAACATCACCAGGATAACCGAAAGCATGTTTAGCTGCAGAAATAATTTTACTGAAGGACTCAAAAACCACCGAACAAAGGTTGACTGCAAGAGAGATGATCCAACAGTTACAAAAAGATTAAAAAAAAAGAGGAAAAAAAGCCAGATCACTCATTTTGCTCCCTTTCTATTTACTTACTGTGCATGAGATAAGCATCAGGGTTGATATAAAAAAGTGGGCTAACTTACAAAAGGAGGAAGATATTCACTGCCTTCCCGATATATCATAAGACCACTACAAATGGTAGACAAAGAAAAGCAAATGTAATTTCGAACCAAATTAAAAAAATGATCAATGGTTACAAGTAGATTATGATGTTTACTTTTCATTCAAGCATATTAAAGATTATTTGAAATGATTATTAAGTAGCATAAGAATACATATATTGAAAGCAGAATATTGTCATGATACCAATATCAGAACTGGAAGAACTAAATAACAATATCTGAACATCACAACCACCTCAAGAAAAAGATAAAAGAAAAGTCATCCAACACCTCAATCTGCACCATATCACTCATCAAGGTCCAGCAACTATTTCCAAAGTTGGCCATAAGGCATAGAATAAAATTAAAATAAACAATGGACAACTGCAAGCCTGCTACCAACAATAAGAACACTTAAAAAATTTAGCTGTTGAAATATTGAAGAGTGATATCAATAATCAACTAGCAAAACAATGGAACAGTATCAAATGTTAATTAGAAGCTATGATATAACACACTGAATGATACATTACCTGTCATTGGCTAAGTTCCAAGCTTCCTGTCTCAACTCTGTCGGGGTTCCAAGTGTTGCAAGGTAGTTGGATATGAACTTATGAGGATGTTCAACATGGCAGATGAAACCCATCTCCTTAAGCAAATGTCGCTCTGTTCTGATCAGATCATTCTTCAACTCAGAGTACTTCTGTTATCAAGAAAAATCAAAGAAGGATGACAGCTTAATAAGAAAGAAAAAAAAAAAGAACAGACACAATCGAAACAAGCAATTATCCCAACTACAGAATTCATACTGCAAAATTTTGAACAGAAAACATGCGAACAGTGGTAAAAGTAAAACAAGTCAAAAAAATCTTTTGCAGTCTAATCAATGCTAAAAAAAGCAAATCATACTACTTGGGAAAGAACATAAAACTCAACAAGTGTATAAAATCAACCGGGAGAACATATCAACCTTAGAGAAGACATCTAAATATTCAAGTGGCAAATTCTCCCTGCGGATCTCCATCCTATGGAACACGATGATAACTTGCTTTGCCTTCCTAGGACTCTCTTCCAACTTCGAAGCCAACCACACACAGCTTGCGGCAACCCTCTGCAACAAAGCTTATCTACCAATCAATTCAAATCCCAAATCCTATGAACATAAATACCAAGAGATGACATTTTTTTACCTTAACACTGAAACGGGCAAACGATTTCTTGCAATAAAATCGATGAAAGAGTACCTGCCCAGTTGCCATCACAGCTTGAGGCCTTATCATTGTCAAGAAAACCAATCAAAGGAGGAAAAAGATAAAATTTGAAGACAATATCCATTCTCAATCAACCAAAGAATCCAAGAAACACAAAGAATAATTAAAAAAAAAAAAGATACAATCTGAGAAGAATTCCGCTCTCCTGGATGAGATCACACCCATAGATCCTCAGCGTGGTCTCCGTGGCCTCATCAATGCCATCCTTCCGCGACGGCGAGTTCTTCAACTGCTCATCCGTGAGGTAAAACGTATCGATCGCAGTGTAGATCATCCCAATCGGCCAAGGCAAAAATCGAGACAATCTCTTCCGAAAATAAAAAAATAAAAACAAAAAAACAAAAAAACACCAAATTCACAAGAAACCCAACCCACTAAACCAAAGATTTTGGATGCTGAGAAGCCATTAGAGGATGATTTCTAGGGTTTGAGGGAGAAATGGAACGAATTAGGGTTAGGGTTTTTGAGATTTTCTCGAATAAAGAACGAAGGTGAAGGACGGAAGTGATTTTGAGAGATGTATATAATAAAATTAGGAATTATCAAGTTATTGGGCCCAAAGTATTACGAGCCGATTGATATGGCCCAAAAACAATGGATTTGGGCCAACCTTTTTGTGGATACGACCCTGTAAAATAATAAAATTATATAACATTTTTATTTTTATTTTTATTTTTATTTTTATTTTTATTTTTATTTTTATTTTCACATATTACACTTCACCTCGGATGAAGATGGTAGCTTACTTGTTCAAACCCCCTCCAAAAATTTTTACAAATATATATATAGTATATTATATTGATTAAGTCATGGTCATTTTTTTTTTAATAAAGACAATAAGCGTGGCTTTTACAAAAGAGTTGTTAATGACAGGTGAGTACAATGGTGCACTAATTACCATGGCTTATCAATTCTCTACAGATATATTAACTTGTCAGACATCTCATACCACGTGCGATTAAAGCCATACTACGTGCACACCCACGAGATTTTTAGAAACGAGCTAATAAAAAAAGAAAATGACATTACCCCAATAATATACCGTGATTCTACAATGTCTCACAGTGTTGCAATAGTACAGCCAACCCCAAGGATTCGACCTTAGATTTACTTATTCACCATTCTACTAATAATCCACTACACATGATTGTTTATATTTTATTTTTTTTTTATACTTTCTTCGGTCTAATTTGAGAAGCTTTTTATCTTTCTTATTTGTCCATCTAGAAAATTTATGAAACATTAAATATTATTTTTAAAAATTTATCTTTATATTTAATTTACTTTTACAACTTCTAAAAAATTATATTCAACTACATATTTTATTAAATCATATTTTAAATAAGAGTAATCTTGGAAAGTTAATATAATTTTTTATAAATTTTAGATTACCAACTAATTTTAACTAACTTTCTTAATCTATGTGAATTTGTTAAAATGTACAAGTAAAAAAAGACTGGAAGAAATATTACGGTTTAAATTATTTTAATAAGTAGGTAAGCTTTGGTTAATTATAAGTAATGATATTTTTACCAAATAGATTTCCCGAATGACGTGGATGTCAAGTTGGCATCCATGTCAGCATCCACGTCATTCTTTCTTTATTTTTTTATAAAAAAAATTAAATTTCTTTTTATTATCTAAATACTAAATTTAAACATTTAATAGTAAAATATAAATATGTAAATGATAAACCAAAAACCCCTCCCTAAACCCTAAACTGGAAATCACAAACTCCGGCAGGGGGTTTGTGATTTCTTGTTTAGGGGTTAGGGCATGGGATTTAGAGTTTAGGGTTTATGGCATAGGATTTATGGTTTAAGGTTTAGAGCTTAAAGTTTAGGATTTAGTATTTATTATTTAGGGTTTAAATTTTTAGATTTTTACGGTATAGATTTTGTAGTATTTGGGTTTATGATTTTAGATATAATTCTATAATTTTTTTTTAAATTTTAAATATTTAAAAATTTTTAAGGTTCAAATTTGAAGTTTATATAAAAAAAATAATGACGTGGATGAGGATGTGGATGACAAGTTGGGCATCCACGTTATTCGGGAAACCTATTCAAAAATGAATTAACTATACCAACGGAATAAACTATGAATATTTTTTTTATAAAACAAAATATATAATAATAAGAGTAATTAGCAATTAATATTAAATAAAAAAGAGGGTAAGATGGTCATTTAGCCAAAGAATCATGGGAACAAGAGCTTCCAAAATTCGGAGTATGTGCACAGACTAGAGCATTTGATTTACAACTCCGAGAATAATTAATTAATTAATTAATCTTCTTTATCAATAATAACAACAATAATTAATACTAATCAAATTTATCATAGTTTAGATTTCTCGGTATCTTCCCATAATTCTTCTTTTATATTTCTTAAATATCATTCCATTTAGGGAAAATTACTGTTCACCCCTCGTAATTTTCAAAACTTCCCAAAAACCCTCTCCTACTTTTACACACCACCGGACGATTCTTCCATAGTGTTTAACTTCCCTTTACCCCCTACTGCTCACTTCAAATGGGTCCATGTCTGAAATCCCATTTTTGGCCCTCCCGAAAAATGGTGGGAAAGGAAAGCGCCAAATCACATCACGTGTTCAACCTTTCAGGGCTTTCTGCGGTTTCGATAGACAATGCCAAGGAGTTACATTACATCTTGTTATTCTCCTCATTATCATACCCGAAATATATAAACTCTGCTTTCTAACGTAAAAATGAAATTGATTTCCATCGGATTGGTCAAGTGCACTTCATCTTCAAACGAGATGTAGTCGATTTTATCTGTCGAGGCAGAGCATGTGCCATTGTCGTCTTCTCGCTTATGGTTGTAAAGTTGTATTACGACGAGAAGAACAAGAATTACTGACGAGTTCATTTTCGTTGTAAAGTTCTTCCTCGTTTATGGTTATCTATTTGTATATTTTTAAATAATGTTTAACTATTTGCTATTATCCGCTTTAAATATTTTTACTAATATGTTTAATAATTGTCATATCCGCTTTAATACTTCCCATCTCCGCTTTAACATTATCTTTACATGTATAACTATTCATAAACGCGTAAATTCTCAAAAGTCTCTCAGAAACGGTGATCTTTTTCGCTTGATCCGAATTGTTGGCATGTGGCACGTGGCAGTGGCAAGAGTTAGGTATCCCGCTGCGTAAGAATTAATGACCGGATTAATTCTTATGCACGAGAACATAAATTTCCGAACACCCGCTCGCTCTCATCGCCAATGCTCGCCATCGTAGTGCGTTTAACTTTTTCTGGACACGAAGAGTCACCGCCGTGGACTTCACACCATAACAACTGGGAAGAACCCTCCCTACATGGACAACCACCCTCGTCGTCCTCATCATCCTCCTCCTCTTCCTCCTCTTCCCACGGACAACCACTCTATCCGAAAGGATGTTTCGTGAGCCTTCTTCCCTTATCTTGAGAATCACCAGCCGTAATCATCGAACCAGTTAAACTATCTTTTTCGCCTGCCGAAGTCCCTCCTCATAATCGCCCTCGAACGCAGAGGATTCTCCAGTGATGGACTGACGGAAAGCAATTAAGAGAGCATTTCGACTTGGGTATGAAAAGAAAAGTTTTCACATATCATGCGTGATCATGAGGATTCTCTAGAGGAGGGAGATCAGCTGAAACATCCTTTAAAGACTGGGATTGACATTTACCACTCGAGACTTTCTCGTTAACGCTTTAAGAAAACGACGTCAGATGTATCAACTCGTTACGCTCGCGTTTAACTATCGATCGTCGCTTTAAGTCCCTACCACGACATATCGATTAATAGTCGCTTTTTCATGAACGTGTGTTGTTTAACCTTTTTTTAATGTCATGACGTCTTTGCAGTTCAAGTTGATGCGCTTGTTATGCAACCGCTGTGAGCATTCGAACGCATGCATACACTTGTTTCGCTATACCAGGGTCGAGTCGTGAGCGTCCAAAGTCCGAGCGGACGTCAGTAAATGTTGTAAATGTCTAGAATTCAGAATGTCGTAAAATGTTGTAAATCTTTGTAAAATGTTGTAAATGTTGTAAATCTTTTATAAATAAAACGAAACAATCGTATTTTGACTGTGAACTTCGAAAATTTAAACAGAGCCCTAGTAAAAACAATGTGGGAAACAAAAAAACGTCATTGTAAACAATAGAAAAAGTTAAAACAATACTCAAGTTACTCTTTAAACAACGACAACGGTGTTTAAGAAAATACGTAAATATGTTTAAAACAAAGTGACCCAGGAGGTACCCATCTAGCAACGCTATTGTCAGATGAAAGCATTCAATTTAAACAATAACATATTATTTACATGATATAGACTTTAGTTAAACAGATTAACCGTTATTTTAAACACTATATGTATACGTTTAAACATAAAAAGCTCGACGCTTACACAGAGACTCATGTTGAGTCGAGAACTTCTCATTCGAACGACGACAACATGTCTTCCTCACGACAATGACATATATTTCCCTTTTTGCCTCTTGGGATGGAGGGAAAAATACCGCCCAATCACATCACGCCTAATCTAACCTCTATGCATCAACTCGCAAGACTTTTTGTTCTGCGCTTCCGACTGCTTTGTTCTTTACATCTTCTACTTCTTCTTCGTCGCCTTCGCTTTTGTTCTTCATTTCATTTGGTTTTCAGTACGATTTGGTTTTCGAATCGATATATTATGGAGAGTTTTTGTGGTATTGCTAGATTCAACTGGGGAGGAAGAGTGCTAATGTTCACTGCCTCGACTCTTTGGGAATTGGTGTTAGACGAGATATGTGAGCGATGGGGTCCTCAAGTTTCTCTTTGTCGAGTTAAGTCTCATCACACCGGATGGATATAAAACGGTTTGCCCAATAGAAAAACGATGTTGACTTCCATCTGATGTGCTCACGTCCACTCCATCTTCAAATGTGCCGTAGTTGATCTTGTCGTCGAGACGTAAAATGTGCCATCACGAATCCTAATGAAAACTGAGGTTTACTCGTTGTAAGTTCCTTTTCTTTTAATTATTTCAAACTGTTCTGGGGTCATTATCGTTTTAAATACGTCCGCTCACGGTTAACATATCGTACTAGTCCTTTACGTTATTAGTTAATTGTTTAAGTATTTAATTTAACGCTTAACTATTGTCATTATCGCTAAACATTATATTCTCCGCTTTAACATATCGATCTTTCATTCGATCGAAGTGTCAGCAGAATCGTGATTCCGCGAGTGCTCCCCATTCATCCCCATGACGACCTCGACGGCTGGGATGTCTTCCTTCCTCGCCGATCATTCTGCGTTGTCGCTCGATATTGGTCAACGCTTTGACTGTCGAACATTTCGTGGACGTATCTAAATCATGCAATCAAAAGGAATTTTTGACTTCAAATTCATAAAGAACTAAAAACATCGAGCGACGTGAATGCGCCGCCGATGGTCGTCGCTGGCGCCTTCACGCATCAAAAGAGTATAACAAAAATACTGTAATCAAGACACCAACCCGTCACACACTTGCGCGGGGTGGCATAGGTTCGACGCCACATCCGAAAAGCGCCCAAAACGGGTTAGCGCATCGAGTGATTCGTAAGCTCGCGACCGGCCCCTCGCATAAGCCATCGACATTCGTATGACACGTTATGGAACATGGTGTCCACATACCATACAAGCGTGTTTGGTCAGAAAAAGAGTACGCCCGGTGGTCCTCGACTGCAAAGTGACATCTCCACCATGATCGCTTGCTTGTACGTGATAAGGCGGTCGAGACAACCCTAGCAGTCATGCGAGCGATGGAGAGAGATCTAGCGATCGCTTTTAAACGCCAGTATCTTTCTTCACAGGTATCAGGATTCAAGAGGGCTCAGGCCGTCAATTTGCTCGGCTCACGGTACTCCACCTCCTTGAAAAATATCGGGCACACCACCGCGCCACAGGAAAGATGGTAACAATGGTTTTTTTCCATCGCCGCCTCTCAGATATACTCGATAACCCAGACCGACGCCAATCGACTTTGGTTCATATCTAAGTCAGGGCGACGCCTTATACGGTGCCGAGATTATCATGAGATAATTACCTTCGTCTGACAGTCCAAGGGCCTCAGTGAGCAGAATCATGGTAGAGTCTTCCCCTTCTTCGCCATACGCGCATCGCCTTCGACATTTCGAGGCCAATTTTACGAAAAGCCAACGCCGACTGTGGAAGGCATCGAGGGAGCGAGTGCCGGTCTATATGCTCCGCATCGCGCCGGGCATCCACGGCTAAAGACTTTCGGCTGATACCGCGAATCGAACCGGCAGCCATATCACCCGTAAGCTCATCACCGGTCGATTAATAACGGATATGGCACATCGGGTCGAATTATCTCGCTCGGAGGTGATCGCTGGGGTGAGATGTATTCGAACGTCGCTGAGTCGCTCAACGCTGATCAAGGAAGCTCGCCATTTACCTCACGACTTTAAAATGGTCGACTCTATAAGGTCTCGCGAATGTCGATTTACACTTTAACATTTAGTATTACCCTTTAAACATTCTCAATCTTTGCTTTAATTACACTTTTCTCGCCTTTTAAATATTAATCATTTCTGCTTATTTAATTACAATAATGTTTAAACATGTCGACGAATTATTTAACCATCACCGCCTTTGTTTAACCTTATTTCGCTGGAGTTCAAGTCGACGCGCAGTATGTAAACCCATGAGCAAGCGCAATCAAACGGGAGACCCACTTACGCCTGACATACATTCGGGTTAGAGATCATCGTTGAGGACACCAAATCTTCGCTAGTCTGGTCGTTAGGTCGACGATCGCACGTGTGATCGACCAACGCAAAGAATCTCCGCGGATCCTCGCCATCGAACTTGTTCATGCTCGGCTATGGCAAGTTTATGGTATCCTCGCAAACATGCTTGCGCATGAATAACGCGATGCACACCAACGACATCGATGCATGAGCTGTACTTCACCGTCGATAATTACAAACCGCATACACGGAAGCTATATTCCCCATACCCGACGACGACAGCCTCGCACGGAATCGCGAGCTTGCTTGCGCGACCGCTGCATTAGAAGGCGCACCGGGCGCCTATGACGAAAGAGGATCGAGTCGCAAGCTGCTGACGTCCGCGAAGTTACATCGCAGCCTGGCCGCCATGATCCGGCCACAATCGATCGATCTTGCAATGAAACTGCCGCCGACTCAGGCATTGTTAATAAAACCGACGGCTTTGACTGTGGAAAACATTGCGTATTTATCAAATCTAATCGAATGTATTTACACCGAGACATTGTTATTTTAAACGGACACAATCAGAATTTGAAATATTTCAACCGATGTTTAAACGATATATGGCATATTTAAACAATGAAATGGAAATGACACAACTACAATGTAAATTAAACAATGAAATGAAACGACGAAATTTTAACTCGCCTACATCAAAACAAACAAAATTTATATCGAGATATACAAGTCATGTTCTTTCAAAAACAAAACACAACGAATCGATTGAGAGCAATCTCCTATTTAGTTAAAACTCGATGTTTAAACGCATATACTATATTTAAACAACGAAAGTGAAATGTACACAATCACAACGTAAATTAAACAATGAAATAAAAACCGAATGGAATTTAACCCGCTTTACAATTCAAAAACAAACAAAATTTACATTAAGATATATAAGTCATGTTCTTCGAACACGAAAACAACTGAATCGAATTTTGTCCGCATTTACATTTGAAAAACAAAATCGATACCGACATACAAGACATGTTATTCAAAAAATGAATTTAACCCGCCAGCATGTACCCCCTTTCGCTCACGGACGCCACGCCTCCCTCCTTAAGTACGCGGTAACATACCGTAATCCGAGGTAAGGAACGCCCGTCTCATGAGAGCAGTAATCTCTCACCCCACAAGAATCGCTCGATAAACCGCATGACGAGACGCGCGCAATCGACGCTCCTTTGTTTTTGGCGGGTTTTGCCGAGCACGAGCGGTACTTTGTTGCCGCCGACCGCTTTAACTCCATATCGACTAATAAAGGCTCGAATAGATTCCACTGCGAGATACGCAAGTCGAGATTAGAATACCGATTTAAATACCAAAATGTGATATTAATCTGACATAATTAAAGAACTTACCATGTCCAACGCTGTCCTTATCGCACTCCCTGATACGAAGAATAACGCCTCAGATTCTTTCATTTATCATCGTCCCGTGACGACTTTACATGGAAGTCGCCATTCATGATTATCGGGAGGACGATAATTAACTTCATGCAGTCATGCACAGCGATCCCCGATCATAGCCATAATCGCGTCATGTGCGCCGGGTCTCCGCTTGACATAAACAACAAGTAAGCTGTCTCGATGACTGAGGCGCATGTGAAGGATACGGTCTTCGCTCACGACTTTCAGACATACATAATGAAAAGCGTCCATCACATCATCAGCTGACCATCTCCTTCCCCTCAAGGCAGCAGTATAACCTCGTCACAGTGGAAATGACAGCATATTCTTCCACACGACGATGTCGAGGTTAAACGATAATGTATATTAGAAGCATCATATCAGAAATATTTAAAATGATATTATCAATCGTTATACGATATTATATATAATTAAACGAGAAGGCTAAAACTTAAATGATAACATAATGGTATTAAACACTATTAGGTAATAGTTAAACACTATAAGAAACCCTTTTAAACAATATCATAAAAACGTTACACTTACCTCGTCCATAGAGCACTCGAGGAAGATCCCTCATCAACTCCCTCGTCAGATTTGTTAAGACGACTCAAAGCCAACCCATTTCTTCTTCTTCGAATAAAAAGCTTTCCCGAGCCGTCCCCGTCCAATTTTCGATCGGCCTCGATCATCTCTCTCGCTGCTCTGGCTTGGGTCTTCATCAAGATCTTCCTTCGACGCGGGATCGATGGCGACAAAGATCAACCGCAGTAAACATCCTTACATCTGTTGTTCTTGTTGTGATCGTGTCTCGCTTCGACGTGGGATCGACTGACGACAAAGATCAACCGCAGCATACTTCCTCACATGGTTCTTGCGTGTAGGGATTGCGTCCCGCTGGTCAGCAGATCGCTTCACCACTGGGCCACTGCGAACGGATCTCGACGTATCTTCTCAACCGCGCCACGACAACAAAGATCATCGAGACACACCCTTAACTTGTTCTCGACCTTCGTGGATCGCGCTCCATCTGATGCCGCATCTCTGCAAGATTTGGCCCACCTGCCGCACGATTTCATCGAGAAGAGAGTCAACGACCTTCCTCAACCGCGCAGAACGTCCCACATCATCTACGACGTCCCTCCACCGTCACGGCTATGTCATCAACGGGCGACGACTCAAG
The DNA here is from genome assembly GCF_009730915.1 of Dioscorea cayenensis subsp. rotundata. Lineage (NCBI taxonomy): Eukaryota > Viridiplantae > Streptophyta > Magnoliopsida > Dioscoreales > Dioscoreaceae > Dioscorea > Dioscorea cayenensis. The sequence continues at coordinate 20,301,039 of NC_052476.1, read as the reverse complement.
AATAAAGATCACCGATGGTGTTGCTATTGTTTCATCGTCACCATGCCATGGAGACAGAGGCAGATTGTTCTCCTCTTTTCGCAAGTCTCTTCGAATGTGGCCGCCTTTGAACGATCCTTCCCGACGACGCCGCCGCCGCCACTCCGACGCCTGCTCGTCCCCGGGCAAGCCCTGCTCGAGGATGGCGCACCGGCCGCGAACGCCCTTCCGCCTCCACACGAGCGATATGTCGAGGAAACTCTGCCCATCAATATCCGTACGCCCGCATAAGAGTCATGCGTGACATCTTCGCCCAATGTCACCGCGGGCCGCCACTGGGCCTGGGAGGGGCCGCCATGGCTCTGGGGGACCGCCGCTGTCGTGGTAGGGGGTTGCTGCAATCCGGTAGGGGAGGGCTCTCCTGGCCGAGGAACGCTGCGCGCGGTGGGTCGGAAGTAGGAGAACGGGCTGGGCCCACAAGCACGATGGAGGGTCGCCCTCTCATCCCGCCGCGAGCAAGTGGTTCCTGAAAGCAACGGCATCCATCCGCTTGTCAGCGCCAACAAATATTTCTTCTTCAAAGATTCACGAACCAAATCGAGAAACTAACATATGTAAACCAAACAATTTTCACGAGATCATTCATTTTAAAACTATAAAAACTATATATTTAAACGTTATAGAATATAATTAAACGGAGAACAAAATATTTAAACCAAGATGTAATAAGAGTTAA
>NC_052476.1:20210552-20299324 GCF_009730915.1 Dioscorea cayenensis subsp. rotundata | reverse complement strand
AGTTTGTTTTCATTCAATTGACTTGAATGATGATAGGAGATTATTTTTATAGGAATGAAGTGGTGTTTAGTAAAGAGACACACCACTTCAATAATGAGTGTCATTTAAAAAGACACATCATTTCATTATACCACTTCAATAAAATGACACATTATTTCATAGACACACCACTTTACTAATGAGACACTATTTCATTAATTAGACATCTTTTCAAATAGAATAAAATAATCATTCATTAATTAATGAAATTACAAATGATAAGCTCTCATTAGTTGTCTTACAAGTGGTGCTTATTACATTAATATCTTTTCAATTTTAAAATCCTCTCACATCTTATATTGTCAAAATTAAACAAATTAAATTTAAATTGAGTAAAATATGTGAACTTAATAATATTGTCAATATTATTCTCAATTCCATTTGAATAATCACTGCATGTATGTTGTGATCTTTAACCTTTGTTCTAATTCCTGGCAATTTGTGTTCTAATTTCTAACCAGCTTTGTTCTCAAATCCATCTAAACCCAATTTCTACATGCAAACTTAATTTTTGTTTTAATTCCTTACAATTTTGGTTCTCATATCCATATGAAATCACTATGCTTATGAAAGAACAAATTAAGCACTATAAATGGAAGTGTTTCTCAACTTTAAACCTAATCACTTTATGTAATATTGATTTTTGTTCCAATTCCTAACAATTTTGGTTCTCATATCCATCTTAAGTCACTACAAGCATGTGAAGGAACAAAGCAAAAAACTATAGATGAAAGTGTTTCTGAACTTGAGCCTAATTACTACATGTAATATTGATTTTGGTTTTGATTCTTAACAATTTTGGTTCTCAATTCCATCTGAAATCATTATGCATGTGAAAAAACAAACTAACCACTATAAATAGAAGTGTTTCTGAACTTAAGCCTAATTACTACATAGTCTACATCTAATATTGATTTTGTTCTGATTCCTTACAATTTTGGTTCTCATTTCCATCTTAAGTCACTACAAGCATGTGAAGGAACAAAGCAATCACTATTAATGGAAGTGTTTCTCAATTTAAACATAATTACTACATGTAATATCAATTTATGTTCTAATTCCTAACAATTTTGGTACTCAATTCCATCAGACACAATCCTAATTGCTACTTGTAATCTTAATTCCTAACAATTTTGATTCACAATTTGATCTGAAATTATTACTTCATGGTTTCCATGTTCATGCTACCACCAATGGCTGCATGTCCACTGGTACTGTGCTCTATTGTTTTTTAATCTTTGTTGTTTGAATAATTTGTGTTAGTTTATTTCTGTTTATGATTTAGGACCACATTTTAATCCTTCTGGGAAGGATCATGTGGCACCTGAAGATGAGATTCGGCATCCCGGTGATCTTGGAAATGTGATTGCTGGTGATGATGGTATTTGTTTCCTTCAATATATGAATCATTTTAATCTTTGTTTGCATAATATTTTTGTGTCAGTGACTGCTAGTTTTACAATTTTTGACAGCCAGGTGCTTTGTTGTTGTTCTTAATGTTCCTCTTCTTCTGTTTGTTTCCCAATTCTTGAATTATACATACATACATACATACATATATATATATATATATATGTCCTTGGTTTATGTTTACTTCCTCAAATTCCTGTTTCGGTGCCGAATTCGATAATTGGAAGGGCAGTTGTTGTTCATGCTGATCCAGATGATCTAGGAAATGGTAAGCAGTAACTTAGTTTTTACATCTATGTTTTTGAGTCTTATCTCTGTGATATCAAGTGATTTATGTGTGATTGGTAAATTACTATGTTCTTTTTATTATTCTCTGTTGTTAATATACCACAAGAGCTCTCCTTTCCTTTATTGATTGTGATAGAAAATTTCATCTTTGTAGCATTAAATGTACTGTAGTCATGTTTTGTGTCCAACAATCACTTTCTATCGACATCAAATTTCTTGTGCAAAGTGTCCATGTCTTGTTTAGAAGACTGGTTTGAATCTCAGCTCACACAAGATGAGAGTACATATGGGTTAGTGATATCATGTTTCTTGTGTAGAGCGTTCATGTCCTGTTGAGAAAACCGGTTCGAATCTCAGCGCACACAAGATGATAGCACATATATGTTAAAGCAGTAACTCCACGTTTATGCACGTCTCTGATGTAACTCGTCCATTTTGTAAAAAAAAAAAAAGAGTTTATGTTTCGCAAACTGTTTACTCCGCCAAATCATATGAAGTAAAAGGTTGATTAAGAAACCCAGTTCTCGACTCAGGAATGACCTAAAGATAAAGGAATTGCACGTCTCTTAAACCTGCTAGAATTCTTGATAAATTCTAGTTTGCATGATTTATCATTCTATATATCCTCTTGATGGTTTACTCATTCAGATTTCTACAGACTAAACCAGGATGCATTTCATGTTTTTTTTTTTCCGGCTTTTCACAGGTGGACATGAGCTTAGCAAGACCACCGGAAATGCAGGAGCAAGAGTTGCATGTGGTTTGTTCCTTGCTTCCCTGTAAACACATTTATTCATTAATTCATTTAATTTCAAATATATCATTTCTATGCTAATGAATTTCCACATGTTTTTCTTGATCAATGGATTGATTATTTTCGCCTTTTCGATGAAATATTTGTCAAATTTTCAGGTATCATTGGGCTTCAAGAATGAATCACTCACTAATGAATCTATGTTAACAGCTTTTGTTCCATCAGTACTTTGGAACAATGTGCTTTTCTTGTATGTTTCCTTTGTAGATAATAAAAAAAAGGAATGCTTAATTTGTGCTTTAAGTATGAGTTATTATTGCATGATTTGCTTAGGATTATTGAAGTGTCATTTCCATGAAAATAAAGTAAATTAGTTAATATTTAATCTATTTATACTTCTTTCCAATAGAAATTAATAAATCAAATTTAAATTTTATTCTCTATGGAAAGGAAAATTACAACATAACTCAGCTGAAAACCATAAATAATAGCTTTTTATTATAAGTTCTTTAAAATAAAAAACTATTATATAAACAAAAAACCATTAATCACAAACAACCCAACAAACTAAAAAGCAAACCAAATCAACATTTCACTTCATCTTGCAACAAAAGTATCATCCAAAGACATTCCAAGCTCAATCATCAACATAAAAAAAAATTCATCCTACAACAAATAAAAGAAAGATCATTCAAACATATTCCGAGTAATTCTTCATCCTGCTTAAAAGTTATCCAAACATATTCCAAGTATAATTCACCATCCTGCTAAAAAAACGAAACAAAATGCTATGCAAGCTTTCCTTAGTTGAACATTATCACAAAAGAGATACAGTTAATTTCGGTATTAAAAAAAAAACTATCATCAAAAGATAGGCATGATACAGATAATTTGGGTATTCAACAATAAAACTATCATCAAAAGCTAAATGTGATACAGTTGATTTGAGTATTCAACAATAATCACATAAACAAAAGGTCGGTATTTTTCATCATCTCACCACGATCATCGATGATGCAAATATTACTTGTTTACACGTTACAAAGGACAAAACTGCCTTTTATTTCATGTATAGTGGTGTCTGTGTCGATCCTTGTCACGGTATGAGTGTGAGCTGTGGTATTCACTGCGTTCTGCAAAACAAGGAAAAAAATTTTCAGAATAGAGCAATATCACTTAACTGAGCTATCTTGAAGAATGACTTGACTGACTTTCATTATTGTTAAGAGATGTTGCACATACCTCGCAATGAATGATGCCGGGATTTCTCCGGATGCCCTGCATAATTAAGAGGCATATGACATCAAAGACGACACCATGCTAAGAAAACAAGTTTCTTTTCTTATATATTTGCAAAAGAAATAAATAAATAAACAAGTTTTTCTTAGATTGGCATAAGTAATAAATAGATAGATGACAAGAATTTCTTAAATTGGCAAAATGAAAAAGCACATAAACAACAGGTTTCTCTTAGAATGTCAAACCAAACAAATTGCTAGATGACAAGTTTTTCTAGGATTGGCATAATATATATATATATATATAGCATGGTCTTCTTAAATTGGTGAAGAAAAAATCACTACATGGACAAGTTTTTCTTCGATTGGAAAAGAAATAAATATTGTTTAAACGATTCTTTTTCTAGATTGACAAAAGAAATGAATATAAAGATAAGTTTTCTTAAATTGGCAAACTACATCAATATATAGATGGGGAGGATAATCATCTTTCTTTCAAAGGGAAAATATAGAATTTTATATTAAAGTAATAAAGTTTTCATTACGAAAACATCCCGAAAACCTAATTATAGGTTTTCTTCTTTCCATCATAACAATCAAAGGTCTAACATAGATAGATTCCTAGTTTATACCTGTACTCTTGTCCTTTGCACGGTGACTCCTCTCTTTGGCCTTTTCTCTATCCCGCTCAGGATCCTTCTCTCGTTCCCGGTCCCTGTCAGAATCTCTACCTCTGCTGTCACGATCCGAGTCTCTACCCCTGCCATCACGATCTCTAGCTTTAGATCTTTCCCTTTCTCTATCCCGGTTTTTTTCCATGTTAGCATCAGATTTCTGATCACCCTTGGGTTTTGCAACTGGCTCCTCTTTAGTATCGTCTTCAGCAGCCACACTTTTGGTAGTATCATCATCAATTTTCTTCGACTCCAACTTGTCTAGGGCTGCTTTCAATAACACATCTTTAGATGAGCTGTCATCTTGATTATCAGCTACCAAGTTCGGAGTGCCATTATCATTTCCACCACCGTTAGACAGAGTTTCCTAAATAATCAGGATCAACATATTTTAGGCATATATCGCAATTACATCTACAATAATGTTCCATTTTGTTATAACAATAAAAGGACCTGAATGCAATATATAAGCTACCTTAGATGCTTGAGCTTGGGGATCTTGATTTTTATTAGTTGATGTGAAGGAATCATTGTCTTTGTATACTGCAATATATTGTGCTTTCGGAAGACTGTAGAGATCTGTGAGGACTCTGCAAACCTCTTGCATGCCGAGAGATCTGCATCAAAGACTAACCACCATGGTGGATTTTCAGGGAGTGGTACCTGGAACCGACGAGCTGCTGCATATACTCACGCCCACATGCTACCACTTCACTCTTGAATCGAACACGAGAGTGGTCCGCAAACTACATAATATGAAACAAGCATCAAGAGATAAAATGAACAAATAATTTCCAACAACGAAAAGGTGCCTTTGCCAGCAAGAAAAGATATAAATGAGACACGAACTTTCCATTATTATGAGAACATAAACTGAAGATTTTTCACATAAACAGTAAACATCACCAGGATAACCGAAAGCATGGTTAGCTGCAGAAATAATTTTACTTAGGGACTCAAAAACCACCGAACAAAGGTTGACTGCAAGAGAGATGATCCAACAGTTACAAAAAGATTAAAAAAAAAAGAGGAAAAAAAAGCCAGATCACTCATTTTGCTCCCTTTCTATTTACCTACTGTGCATGAGATTAGCATCAGGGTTGATATAAAAAAGTGGGATAACTTACAAAAGGAGGAAGATATTCACTGCCTTTCTTGATATATCATAAGGCCACTACAAATGGTAGACAAAGAAAAGCAAATGTAAAGAAAAAGAATTTTCGAACCAAAATTAAAAAATGATCAATGGTTACAAGTAGATTATGATGTTTACTTTTCATTCAAGCATATAAAAGATTATTTGAAATGATTATTAAGTAGCATAAGCATACATAGATTGAAAGCAGAATATTGTCATGATACCAATATCAGAACTAGAAGAACTAAATAACAATATCTGAACATCGCAACCACCTCAAGAAAAAGATAAAAGAAAAGTCATCCAACACCTCAATCTGCACCATATCACTCATCAAGGTCCAGCAACTATTTCCAAAGTTGGCCATAAGGCATAGAATAAAATTAAAATAAACAATGGGCAACTGCAAGCCTGCTACCCACAATAAGAACACTTAAAAAATTTAGCTGTTGAAATATTGAAGAGTGATATCAATAATCAACTAGCAAAACAATGGAACAGTATCAAATGTTAATTAGAAGCTATGATATAACACACTGAATGATACATTACCTGTCATTGGCTAAGTTCCAAGCTTCCTGTCTCAACTCTGTCGGGGTTCCAAGTGTTGCAAGGTAGTTGGATATGAACTTATGAGGATGTTCAACATGGCAGATGAAACCCATCTCCTTAAGCAAATGTCGCTCTGTTCTGATCAGATCATTCTTCAACTCAGAGTACTTCTGTTATCAAGAAAAAAATCAAAGAAGGATGACAGCTTAATAAGAAAGAAAAAAAAAAGAACAGACACAATCGAAACAAGCAATTATCCCAACTACAGAATTCATACTGCAAAAATTTTTGAACAGAAAACATGCGAACAGTGGTAAAAAGTAAAACAAGTCAAAAAAATCTTTTGCAGTCTAATCAATGCTAAAAAAAGCAAATCATACTACTTGGGAAAGAACATAAAACTCAACAAGTGTATAAAATCAACCGGGAGAACATATCAACCTTAGAGAAGACATCTAAATATTCAAGTGGCAAATTCTCCCTGCGGATCTCCATCCTATGGAACACGATGATAACTTGCTTTGCCTTCCTAGGACTCTCTTCCAACTTCGAAGCCAACCACACACAGCTTGCGGCAACCCTCTGCAACAAAGCTTATCTACCAATCAATTCAAATCCCAAATCCTATGAACATAAATACCAAGAAAAAAGAAAAAAAGAAAAAGATGACATTTTTTACCTTAACACTGAAACGGGCAAACGATTTCTTGCAATAAAATCGATGAAAGAGTACCTGCCCAGTTGCCATCACAGCTTGAGGCCTTATCATTGTCAAGAAAACCAATCAAAGGAGGAAAAAGATAAAATTTGAAGACAATATCCATTCTCAATCAACCAAAGAATCCAAGAAACACAAAGAATAATTAAAAAAAAAAAGATACAATCTGAGAAGAATTCCGCTCTCCTGGATGAGATCACACCCATAGATCCTCAGCGTGGTCTCCGTGGCCTCATCAATGCCATCCTTCCGCGACGGCGAGTTCTTCAACTGCTCATCCGTGAGGTAAAACGTATCGATCGCAGTGTAGATCATCCCAATCGGCCAAGGCAAAAATCGAGACAATCTCTTCCGAAAATAAAAAAATAAAAAAAAAAAAAAACAAAAAAAAAAAACACCAAATTCACAAGAAACCCAACCCACTAAACCAAAGATTTTGGATGCTGAGAAGCCATTAGAGGATGATTTCTAGGGTTTGAGGGAAAAATGGAACGAATTAGGGTTAGGGTTTTGGAGATTTTCTCGAATTAGGAACGAAGTTGAAGGACGGAAGTGATTTTGAGAGATGTATATAATAAAATTAGGAATTATCAAGTTATTGGGCCCAAAGTATTACGAGCCGATTGATATGGCCCAAATACAATCGATTTGGGCCAACCTTTTTGTGGATTCGACCCTGTAAAATAATAAAATTATATAACATTTTTATTTTTATTCTTATTTTCACATATTACACTTCACCTCGGATGAAGATGGTAGCTTACTTGTTTAAACCCCTCCAAAAATTTTTACAAATATATATATATAGTATATCATGGTCATCTTTTTTTTTTTTATTATTCTTTTATTTTTTTTTATAAAGACAATAAGCGCGGCTTTTACAAAAGAGTTGTTAATGACAGGTGAGTACAATGGTGCACTAATTACTATGGCTTATCGATCCTCTACAAATATATTAACTTGTCAGACATCTCATACCACGTGCGATTAAAGTCATACTATGTGCACACCCACGAGATTTTTAGAAATGAGCTAATAAATTATATATCATGCAACTCTAAAAAGAATGAAAATGACATTATCCCAATAATTATCTCAATAATATACCGTGATTCTACAGTATCTCACTGTGTTGCAATAGTACAGCCAACCCCAAGGATTCGACCTTAGGTTTACATATTCACCATTCTACTAATAATCCACTACACATGATTGTTTATATTTTATTTTTTTATACTTTCTTCGGTCTAATTTGAGAAGCTTTTTATCTTTCTTATTTGTCCATCTAGAAAATTTATGAAACATTAAATATTATTTTTTTAAAATTTATCTTTATATTTAATTTACTTTTACAACTTTTAAAAAATTATATTCAACTACATATTTTATTAAATCATATTTTAAATTAGAGTAATCTTGGAAAGTTAATATAATTTTTTATAAATTTTAAATTACCAACTAATTTTAACTAACTTTCTTAATCTATATGAATTTGTTAAAATATACAAGTAAAAAAAAGACCGGAGGAAATATTACGGTTTATATTTTTTTTTAATAGGTAGGTAAGCTTTGGTTAATTATTAAAAAAAATCTAAAAATTTACCATCCAAAATAAAATAACTATACCAACCGAATAAACTAAACTCATGAATATTTTTTATAAACCAAAATATTTAATAATATGAGTAATTAGCAATTAATATTAGTACTCCAAATGAAAAGAGGGGTAAGATGGTCATTTAACCAAAGAATCATGGGAACAAGAGCTTCCAAAATTCGGAGTATGTGCACAGACTAGAGCATTTGATTTACAACTCCGAGAATAATTAATTAATTAATTAATCTTCTTTACCAATAATAACAACAATAATTAATACTAATCAAATGTATCATAGTTTAGATTTCTCGGTATCTTCCCATAATTCTTCTTTTATATTTCTTAAATATCATTCCATTTATTATAATGGAAAATTCATAATAAATTAAAAACACCAAAATATTTATCTTAAATCAAGAAATTGCCGTTGATAGTTGTTTTGACCAAGTTCAAAATCAATATAAATTTTTTATTTGGAATGTTTGATAATATATAACTCAAATGTGTAGAAACATGCCTGCCCCACAAGTTGTCTCAACATAAATACTTTTTGTCCTTTGAAAATGATACCCAAAAGAATATAAACTATAAAATTATTCAAACATATTTTAAAATTTTACCAAATTTTATATTATATATTACTTGAATAAAAATAAAATTACTAAAACCTACTTGTATATTTTTAATTTTTTTTTTCAATCTACTGTCAATGTTTTAAGAGAATACTGAAAATACCTCTGGCATGGCATTGACAACAATAAGGACATAAGACGACGTTGGTTATTAGTACTAGTGCAAGTGCAAAAAGTGAGATTGCGCCTTTTACGTTCAAGTGTAAGCACGACTAACTTAATCCGATAAAATAACAATAATTTTATGAGTTTAATTTAATTAGAATCAAAAACAAAAAATTTTCAATGTCAACAAAATTTTAGTGGTTTGATTCATTTGAAGTTTTTTTTTAAAAAAAAAAGTTCCGAGAAATTTCTTTATTATTTCAAAATTTTAAAAAATCCTATGTATTTTTTAGTAAATAATTTTTTATTAAGATCAAGTGAGATTAATTAATAATATAAAATCAAACTGGTTATTTTCATTAAAAAATAATATATTAAAAATAAAATAGAAAATTTAACTATTTGTTCCCTGATTTATTACTATTGGCATAAAAAAATCATTATAGAAATTACCAAAAGTTGAATTCAGAAAAAGTAAAAATAAAAATAAAAAAAGTCATTTTCCGGCAGCATGCAAAAGAACAACATGGCATTATGGAAATAAACTCCAAATCGGGCCCCACTTTTCCAAACATTACATCTCCCGTGAAAACATTAAAAATAAACAGAGAAATGTGCGTGTACACCCTTACAAAAGTACATAATTAAATATGTACCCACTAAAAATGAATATTACATTAAAACCCCATAAAACATCAATATTATGTACACATATACACCCTTGAGGTAAGAAATCATGAAAACTTCGTTTTTGAAAAATCAAAAAGACTGTTTTACCCTCTAAATATTAACTATCAAGGTATATATACATAAATATCTGGTTTATTTGGTTCATTTAACAAATTATTAAATTACCAACAAAGCTTTTTGACAGAAGAAAAACTGCATATTAACATGATAAGTATGATTTTTTTTATAAATAAAACCAAGTGCATATATAATTAGGTGAGTGCACACAGGAACAATGATAATTCATCTGTGCACTCTCATTCGAATCATATAAAAATTGGACTGCAAATCCACTTTCATAACGGATAACCATTAATATCACTGTATTTGATGTATGTTTTGAACCCATTCAAATTAAAGTTTACCTGGTAAGAGCAACATTTGACAATTAACTACAATTTTATCTGTAAACCATAATTAGAAAGAATAATATAATCTTTTATTTAAAAAAAAATTAGATATTTTTTTCCCATAATTTATACATCATAGTAGAGGTATTTTATTAGGATTAAATTTTGTCCATTTTTCTCAAATTTCTTAAATACTCCAAAACCCAAATACAATAAAAATTACATACCATACTACCTACATCATTCAAAAAATTACATCAAATTTAATTTTAAATATATATATAAGGTTATTTAAGTAATTTACATTGCATAACTTTTATAAAGACTCAATTATGTACTTTATCAAGGGTGTACATAAAAAATCCATCAAAGTGGTGTTGCATTGCGAATTTGAATTCGTTGGCCGTTTGAGAGACCGTACACAAAGCGCTCCTTCAAAACCAGTGACATCGCTGTCAAAGATCCCACCTTTGCCTTTGAATCCCTTCTCTCCAGCGTCCGCTGAGCTTGCGCTAGATTTAGAGAGCGAGGGAGAGATGGCCGGAGTGGTTTTGGTCTCTAATGGGTGCCGGGGAGGAGCGGGAGGAGGTGGGAACGAGAAGAGAAGGAGTGGAGGAGAGGAAGGAGGGGAAAACCAGATATCTTTGCTTGCTTTGCTTCTGACGGCGATCAGGAAGTCGATGGTGTCGTGTAGGATGGAGAGGACGGAGGATGAGGTCCTTCCCGACGGCGATTGAGCAGATGGAGATTGGGTGGCCGACGAATGTCCAGCATGTTGCTCATGTGACCTTTGATAGGTTTCATGGATTTTTAGGGCTTCCTGTTGAGTTCGAGCTTGAGATTCCTTGTAGGGTTCCCAGTGCTAGGTGAGCGTTTTTGGTTCTTGTTTTTTGTGGATCTCTTTTAGTTTTTTCAAAATTTGAAAATTTTCTTTTCGAAAAGAAGTGGTTTTAATCCTAAAACTGAAGATTTGTTGTGATTTTGAGCTTAAATCAAGGGAAAAGTTTGAATTTTTGTTTGAAATTTTGGGGAAGTAGTTGTGGAGTTTGATCTTTTGTTTTGTTTTTGTTTTTCATGTTAATGAGAGGATTAGTTTTGAACTTGTGGACCATGTTTGGTAATTTGAAGACTTTATAAAGACTTTCTTGAATGGGATTTTAAAATAACACTTTATTAATAAAGTTGATATGATATGGTTTACTTACTTTTGAAAATTTTTCTTCTTTATTTCTTGGTTTGGTGCTTTGCATGTATTGTAGAATTTATTAATAGATTTGAAATTTTGGTTTTCAGTTAATGCTTTCAATAAAAGAGCTTTGTCTTTTACTTACCTATTGGAGGATATATCAATAGTTTTTCTTGTGCTTTATAGTACTCTGGAATCTTGATGTATATTTTGGTACCCAACAATGACTTCATGATAAATTCTGAGCATTTGTGGCAGACTTCCAAAATTAGAAGTATATATATCTACAAACAAACGTTTTGTGAGATATTGGAATCAGTTTCATGTTTTAACACTGTTTAATGAGAATTTTGATGATATGCATTGTCCTTGTTCATCATTATGATTCATAAAATGAGGGACTTTTGCATTGCATGAGAAAAAAAGTGTTTTGAGACATTTTTTCATGAATTTTTCAATGACTTTCTGCAAGAAAAGTTTGCTTGGTTTATGAATATACGTACTAAAAAACTTTCATCTTCATTACCATGTGAAATATCATTCAAAGTTTTTTTCTTGTTTGCAGTGCTAGTGTTTTTGGTGTCTCTGCTGAATCAATGCAATGCAGTTATGATTCAAAGGGTAACAGTGTGCCCACAATTCTGCTACTCATGCAGGAAAGACTTTACTCACAAGGAGGATTGAAGGTAGCAGTGATTGATATCTTTTGTGTTCACTTGCTGAAATATTTTCAGATTCAATCTCAGAGATTGTCTGTCTGTATGTATGTAAAACATTGGATTGATTTACAGGCAGAAGGCATCTTTAGAATTAACCCCGAGAACAGCCAAGAAGAAGAAGTAAGAGACCAGCTGAACAAAGGCACTGTCCCTGATGATATTGATGTTCACTGTTTAGCTGGGTTGATTAAGGTATGCTCATCTTGTTCACTGAATTGTTTGCAAAGTGAGAACCAAATCATAGTGCTCTTATTTCGTTCAAACAGGCTTGGTTCAGAGAACTCCCGGAAGGAGTGCTTGACGGGCTCTCTCCGGAACAAGTTCTTCAATGCAACACAGAAGAAGAATGTGTTGATCTTGTTAGGCAGCTGCTTCCTACACAGGTTGCTCTTCTTAACTGGGCTGTCGATCTCATGGCCGATGTCGTTGAGGAAGAAGAATTAAACAAGATGAATGCGAGAAACATCGCTATGGTCTTTGCTCCTAACATGACTCAAGTACTTACTTTTCACACCCATTAATAATGATTTTTCATCATTTTTCTTTTTCTGCAATCTAACATTTTACTGAACAATGTATCAGATGTCCGATCCGTTAACAGCATTGATGCATGCTGTCCAAGTTATGAACTTGCTCAAGACTCTAATACTGAAAGTATTAAGGGAGCGTGAGGAGACAGCTTCTGAAGAAGACTACTCATCATACTCTTCATCACCTGTATCCAATCAACAGGATGATTATGACGATGAAGATTGTGGTAGTCAAAAAGAGATGGATACTAATGTTGTCAATGATGCTCAAGCTACTACAAACAATCAAATGGATGTCAATATGAATACAAGCTCTGAAATTACTGAACGAACATTGGATTGTTTCATTGTGGATTACCGAAACACAAGTGACGAAGGAGACGATTGCATGAGAGACATTGAGGACTGCTTCTTGAAGCAATTGGAATGGAAAGAAGATCAAACAACACCGTTGAGCTGCTCCGACTTCAATGCTAGTTCTTGTTTCTCATCAGAAAGCAAAGTATGTAGTTCGATCACTAGTTATGAGACTGAATCAGAGTCAAGTGTTACTAGAGATGTTACGATGATATCAAAGAGCTTAATGGAGCAGATTGAAGAAGAAAAAGAAGGAAAAGGAGCTGAGTTGAACTAATGTGTGGCATTGTGTTGTTGTTTACTGATGTTTTTAGTGTAGTTTAGTTTAGTTTTAGTTTAGTGTAGTGTTTGTTGGTCATGTGTGCATGGATCTCATCATCAACACAGTGTTGAGAGTGTTGAGCTTGCAGTGGATCTTGTGAATGTTTGTGGTGTGGTTCAGCTTCAAGCTGAATTGGATTGTGTTGTTTGACTGATGATGAACAATGTTTAGTTTTGCTTGATGAACTAATGGAGTTTGATTCTATGATTTCTTCAAATTACTGATGAACAATGCTTTCTCTCATTATTTTATGCTATTTCTGCTATTGGATTATATATATATATATATGGACTTTGGTCTAATGGTACTAATCCACTGTAATTCCAAATGCGCCAAATGCATTGGTGTCAAAAACGATCTTTGGCTGTGGAAGCGGGTTTGCAATCTGTATCCACTGGGTGAGAGCGCATAAACTAAACAATCAATTTCTGGTGGTTTATATTTTTCTAAATAGTTATCTATTAATTTATTTAATAATTAAATACTGTGAAATAAATAATGGCCAGATAACTTTAGCATTCGATGCATTTTTTTTTAGAAATGATACTAAATGGAAGTTATGATACAATAGATATTATTATAACAAGAATATAAAATATAATAATCAGTTAACAAATCAAATCAATATAAAAAATAAATAAGATAAGATAATATATCACTTTAGACAAAATTCGTTATAATAAATAACAGTTTGAGACTCAGTTATATAATAGTATTTTAAATTTATTAGCATTCTCATAACAACAAGGGCATTTGGTCTAGTGGTATGATTCTCGCTTAGGGTGCGAGAGGTCCCGAGTTCAATTCTCGGAATGCCCCAGTCAGTAATTATTATTTTTTAAAAAAAATTTAATGTTCATAATTTCCAAATAACATACCATAAAAAACCTGATAGAAATCAGTATTGATTTTTAATATTCCTTTTTTATATTTTTAATGTTCATAATTTCGAAATTAATCCAAACAACATACCAATAAAACCTGATAGAAATCAATGTTAAAAAAAAGGAAGCTAATATTGATTGATTCAGCAACATCAGCCCTACTGTTAAAGATAAGTTAGTATTTATAACTTATCTTTTGTTGATGGTCCAATCTTATGCACTGCAGTAATGTACAATGAAGAGATTTCATCTGCAGGTTGTGGTTTTCTAGTGATGGATTATCAGGGAAATTTTATCAGTTTCTGGTGTGGATGGCTATAAATTTTGCACTACATACTTGCTCAAGCTGGGTGGGGGATTGTAGTCAAGACAATTATTTCAACAAATGAGGATCTGGTCAAGGAAAGTCTCTTTGATAATGTTTGGAGAATGAATTTGCAGGTTCATGCCTTAAGGGAGGAGCTTCTTGTCAACTCTGGAGGTCCAAGACTGATTACTAGTTCAAAAAGCTGGAACCGGGCTGTGGCATCTCTTGCCATGCATGGTCTAAATCAATAAATCATCATGCAATATCTTTATTCCATCAAGGTAGGGATTTACCCAAGTGGTTAATGAAAAGCCTCAGACAGCAGGGGATTATTTCCTAAGTTTTGTTGTAATGTTAGTGTTTTTCAATTTGTTTCTTTGTAATTTGTGTTTTTTTGTTTTTCTGGTCTGTAATTTTGAGCTCTTGTAAACTTTTATTTCTATTAATAAAATAGCTCTAAGAGCTCTTTTCCCTTAAAAATTGTTCTTGTCCCTAGTTGTAACTTTTAATTCAACAGCATCATCCCGAGTTGTAACTTTTAATTCAGCGGCATTGGCCCTATTGTCAAACACATCCCTTTTAATTCAACAATGCGGCCTATTGTCAAAGTCATTCATGTGCCCAATTGTAAATGCAAGTTTGCAGGCTAAAACTTCACCTGAACTAGGTGAAAATACACGGTTAGAAGTTAAATTACCGGCTATACGTACCTTGACTATACATATGTTTATCAATTCCTGACTGTGCACACACCCCTGACTGCATGCGATTCGGCAAAAAAAACTAAAAAAAAACAAACAAACAAACAAAAAACTATAAAAGAACAACAGGCATTGCCTTCACATTCATTCACATGAGATTACTAAAACAGGACTACTGTTAATACACATAAAGCTCTAAGTTAACAGAGTACTTTTTTCAGAACTAAAACTATGTTTATATATCATTCAACAAGTCTTCTCCCTACCAAGTTACAACTCAAAGATTTTCAGGCATAGATGCTGGGTCAAGTTCCCAATAACCCCGCAGTGTGCCATTCTTTTCTCCTGTCAGCTTGAACGCCGGTATCCGATGCGAGAATCTCAAGTATTCTTGCACATGTATCACAAACCTCGAATTTCCTTTTCCCTTTGGCATGAAAACCAATCTGTGACCAGAGTGTTTCTCCAGCAGTTGAACACAAATACCGGTCCTAGTTTGTACAATGACCTCTACAACATCGAATGTACCCGTTCATCCAGTCGGCATCACTCCACCCGGGATGCCAATTTTTGTAAATAGCCCAAACCTCACCGCTGCATGGACGGATATCATACATATCCTTTCTCCCGCCTGGTTCGGCTTTTACCAAATGGGAGAAGACCTCTGTTGAATTGAATTTGGCAGTCTCAGCTGCAACTTTGAATGTTCCGCAACCGATGGGAAAGTTTTCTTCGACCCACCGTTTCTCCATGTCTAGGATTGGGCACAATTCCAGCCATGTCAGATCCACCTCAAACTTTGCCGGAAGCCACTTTGTTTATCCGCCCATAGTACTTTGGATACTTGTCTAAATCACTGTATAATGCCCAGATTTGACCACATTTAAACTTATCATTTGCTCTTTGGTTATGAAACTCATAAAATTCTGAGTCTGGGTATTCAAAGCCGACAGAACTTGAAGGATGTGGTGACCTGGCATTTAGCGGGCTTGTAGTATCTTTAGCATCAACTTCTTGACTGGGCTCCTCCTCATCACTGCTAATGTTTAGAGCATCTGGGAAATTCTTCTGATTCAAGACTTTGCTCTTCTCAATGCTGTCGAGGCTGACTGAAGGGGCAAAGTCTCCAAAGTTAACAGGCAGTGATACAGGATCTAGTTCAAAAGAGCCTTCTGGGATGCCTTCTTTTTCATTTCCATTCAATTTGTAAGAAGGAACCATGTGTGAAAATCGAAGCATTTCATTGGGTGGTATTTTAAACTGTGCAGCTCCATCATCAAAGGCCCTCATGAACAAGCTCACAAACCCTTTTATCCTAACTAGACGAATGACGTCAATCCCTGTGCTTTCTGCAGGATCTGACAACACTTCTATAACTTCAAACTGGTATGTTCCCGGATTACCTGTGCCAGAACTCCAGCTCATATCCCAGTCCTTGAATAATGCCCAAACCTCACCCTTTCTTGGATGTATGTCATAAGTATTTCTTCTCGAGCCCTTTTCCGAGCACATAAGATGAGAGAACATATTCCGGTCTTCAGTGGTTGTAGAATCACCAAGTTTATATCTTCCATGGGCAACAGGCAAAGTTGCATCAGTCCATGCAATCTCTGCTCCACTCACAGGTTCATGCTCTAGCCAAGAAAATCGAACTTTGAAGTTTGGGGTATGAACATTCCTAATCCGAGCATAGTACCTGGGCATTCCATCCAAGTCATCATAAAGTGCCCATATCTGATCAGCCACAAATCGGTTCACATCTCTGTTTTCTTCAAAATTATAGAACTCAGGGTCAGGGTAGGAAATGTTTTCCAAATCTGGCAATGACTTAGAGGTGAAATCAACATTTGGAACAACACCCGGTCCAGTTCCAGATTTGGGTATCTCCTCTGTCAAACCAGCTCTATCTACCTCTGGACAAGTCTCATTTTTGTTCAGCCCTTCATTTACATGTGCACCTTTCTCCTCATTCCTTCTCATTTCAAAACCAGCAGGCTCCCTTTTAAAATCTGAAGGTTTCAGAGAGGATGGGCCATCAACATCATCATCACTCTCTGCTTCAGTATAGGCAATCTTTCGCTTCTGCCTGGCAGATCTTCGTAGATGACTGCCATTTGCTCCCCCTTCCTGCCCAGCATCCTCTGCATCACTAGACTCTACCACAATTTTTCTGCTTCTCTTATGATTTGAATTTCCACCTGAAGGTTTTGCTGCCTGCTTTCTCCTATTTACTTCATTTAGTTCCACTTTTTCAAACTTCACTTCATTGCCAGTTTCCCCATGATTTGTCTTACCATCACTTCTACCATCCACAGATTTCTGGCCAACTTCATTGACTCTTGATTTTGACAAAGTTTCAGTAGCTGTGGACTTCCCATCAACCTTATCATCAGGTCCCTTCTTGGAAGTAGCATATCCAGAATCATTTTGTTGAACAGCATCATGAGAGTTCTGGCCAGAAAAGTTCTTTGTTTGAGCTCCCGGATGACTTGACTTCACCCCAGGAGACACAGTTTGTGCATTTAAATCATAGGCAACAAAAGGATTCAAGCAACTCTGGCATTGCAGAGCTTTATTCAATAAGTTCTTAAAATACCGGTATCTCCTGCTACAAGTAGGGCAATAAGTCAAGAAACTCTCAGCAGCAGAAGTTGCAGAAGGCTGCTGCTGATTTACACGATTAGGACCTGTGTTGGTGGTGATATTTGGGGCCCTTCCACTTGCAGGTTTAGATTGTTTATGCACATAAACTGCCCTATTCTGTTGAGAAGACTGCCTAGAAGGGACGATGCTCCTGGGATTTCTTTTAAGGTCATGAATAGAACGTTTTCCTTGATCGGAGAGGGTCCTATTTGCTTCTCCAATCAACTTGAAAGCAGCTTCAGCACCAGGAAACTTGTTTTTATCAGGATGAAGCAAAAGAGCAAGTTTACGATATTGCTTTTTGATCAATGCCCCATCAGCTGTAGGCTCAACTTGAAGTATCCCATACCAGTCGGGATCACCACCGAACTTCACTTCAGCAAAACAATGCACTTCACACACAGTTAACATCTGAGAGATGTTATCTATATCTGGGAAGAGCTGTTGGGCCTTGAGTGCAAGTCTCTGCGCCCCAACAAAGTCTTTGTTGCGCATCTTGTTCTCTGCAATGTCTCTTGCTCTCATTCCCTCTTCCTTGTTGCACTCCATCGCCATTTATTTTGATAAAATTTATGTCAAAACTGTTTCTTGCACTTCAGAGTTCACCAGAAAACACTGCCCTTCAATATCAATAACAACACTAGAGCAATAATGCAGAATGCTTCACCAAATTTGGTATCTGCATAAAATTATCAAAAAGGAATTATGAGTATCTTCTTCATCCTTTGTTTAAAGGGGTTGTATGAATTTGAAAAATAGGCGGGTGAAAGGTAAATGAAAAAGGCAAGGGTTTCAAACTTGCACCAGTAGGAATACAGAACTCAAAACCCTAACCATAAGAATTCCAACAAGCAAGAGTAAGTAAGAAATTCAATTTATCCATGAAGGCATGAACATGAGTTTAACATAGAAACTACAGCTTAATATGTACACCACAGTTTGTGCATATTTTTCTAAAGGGCTCAAAAACTTGATTAACCTTTTTTTTAAAAAGAACTTAAGGTTTTTCAGTCATAAGAGATATCTAGGAACATTATGTTGAAAAAAATGTTCAATGTACAATCTCATGGCCCAGTCTAATATTCAAACTATCAACAACAAGTTTGCAGTCCAATATTGCATGATTATGAACCTGATGGGTACTCATTATTTTGAGTTATAGCGCACCAATAAAATTCAAGAACTATGACTAAATAATGATTTAAAAAGCCAAAAAAATAACTACCAGGATGTGGGAAGGAACTCTGAGGATATGTTCAAAATAACAGGAGAATGTTTAAGTGGTTTTTTAACGCCATGGCCATTTGCACTGTAACTCCTGGTGGCCATATATGATACATAAAAATCTATCAACACTACCAAAAGTTCTCCAAGCAAGTTCTCCGAGCAGAAACTAAACCTAGAAATCAAAAGAAAATAATGAACACAGAAAACTAAAATAAACTCTATCTAGATGGAACAGAATTTAAAAACAAAAACAGAAAATTTGTTAGCAAACAGCTGGATGGATCTAAATTCAAAAACAACAGCAGAAAAGTTGTTCAGTTACATTCTCACCATATCCCTTGGAACCAATTAAATAAAACGGAAGATGATAATCTATTTGAGGTGAAATCAGTAATGTATCCACCTAATCATTTTATCGCACGTGTATGCAAATACTTGTTTAACGTGAGGTGGTGACTTTGATGCGGATTTGTCTGATAGAGACATAACAAAAAACACCAACATCGGAATCTAGAGTAATATGCATACGACAAAAGAGGTATAGGCAACAGATTATTGCAAGCGAACAAAACCTTAATAAAAATCAACTGTTTGGCGGTTGCGGCAACATCACACTGAATTTTTTCATTTTTAAAAAAAAATAAAACAGAACAGCAACTCCTCTTTTCCATAACACCAAAATCACCAAATTTTGGTCAAAATTTTAAATAAGAATGATGATGATGAACCTTGATCATAGTTAGAACAAATATCAACAAGACATCAATCTATCTAAGAACTGGTTCCAAATCTCTACAAAATGCAATTTGAACAAGGAGAAACTTTGACGGCACTCAAAATACTAGTTGGCAGACAGAGATGCCCACCTTATTCACGCAGGTTTAAGCCTACGTAGATAATACAAGAACTCACATAAACTTGGATACATTATGATCTGCAGCATTATTTGAGGTGACAAATAGAGGACTTATACTTGATTACAAAACTTCAAAGCCATAAAAAATGCTGATTCATTACAATTGTACTTAACAAACAGTGCTTTAAGCCCACATACCCGATCTATAACATAATTACAGACTATGTTACTTATCAAATTAAAAGTTCACTCACCCACACACTGAAAAATTAGATGCATAAAAACATTACATTAATAAAGAGAATCCATCTCACCGGAGGCATGAGAAGGCAAGAGAGCATTGGTTATGAAGGCCCGTCACTTAAAGAAAACCTGCAAAATAACAAGCACCCTCATTTCAAGACCCAAAATGAACCCGTAAAACTATTAACACCTACATAAATTCCACTTCCACAGAAGAGACATCAACATGCTGCTTTTATAAATTCAAAAGAAGAAATGGAAAAGAAATCAAAGTCCCATTCAGACCTGAGTTTGAACAATGAATTAGAACTCCATCACATTAAGGGAATTGAAAAAAACATACATTGTTCCATTGTTTTCTTCAAGAAAAGAAACATCACAAATAATCAAAACAAAAAGATTTAAAAAACACATAGACTGCAACAAAACCTAGATCAAGATCACGGGTCCAAACCCCCGCAAGCAATCATTCAAAATTTACAAAGTTTAAAAATTCAAATAAACAGGAGAAAATGAAAAACCATCAGAATTCATATCAAAACGCACAAAAAAGTTATTCCAAACTCAATCGAATCAAAGAGATTATCCAAGTTCCCTCATTTCTACAATCCCGAAAAGATAAAAATAAAATCAAATAAACAGTAGCCAAGCGAAAAAGGGTTTAAAGATCGAAACAAAAACCCTAGATTATCAGCATTTCCAAACAAACCCAAAACCCGAAACGCAAAACTTCAAACAATCAAAAAGAAGAAGAAAAAAAATTAAAATTTTCAAATCCAAAAAACAAAAAACCCATCCAAACTTATCCCATCACCACCGAGTTAAGAATCAAATCACAAAAGCCACAAACAAAGACCAAAAGAAAGAAAAAACAACACGAAATCACAAACCCTAAACAAAGAAACAGCATCTCCAAGAAATTGGATTTACCAAAGACCCTTCCGCAAAAGCCCAACCCTAGCCACCAGTGAGAAGCCCCCGAGATCACCTCCAAAGCCAAGAATGGAGATCCCTCCAGTGATCTCAAGAGCATGAGAGAGAGAGAGAGAGAGAGAGGGATGAAGAGAGAACGAGAGAGAGAGAGAGAGAGAGAGAGAGAGAGAGCGCGCCGGCGGAGCCGCTGAAGAGAGAAAGGAATCAGGACGTCGTGCCCGCCCAAAGGGACAAATGAAAGGGATTAATTGTAGAAAAACCCCTAAAATTATATTTATACCAGTTTGTAGATATACCCTTTTCAAATATGAAATTACATATATACCCCCATAATATTTTCCCAATTATATATATATATATATACTCTAGTTTTCATTTTATTGATTAAATAAAATTAATTAGTGATTTAAAATTTATCAAAATTTATATTAATTTTTCAAGATTACAAATGCTTTAAAAATTATACAGTTGAATATAATTTATTAAAAATTATAAAGTACTTAAAATATAAATGATAAATTTTAAAAAATAATATTTAATATTTCATAAATATTCCAAATAGACAAGTAAAAAAGAAAACTTTACACAAGTAAAAAAACTGGAAAGAGTATATTTATATATTTAAAAAATGAATATTTAATATTTAAAATTTAATTATGTTGATATGGGTTAAAAATGTTTGTCAATGTTTCTGTAAATATTGTATTTATTGTCAAATGATTTTTTTTCTTTTTACTTTATTTAAGGTTAAAACTATTTATGAAATAAAAAATAAATTTACGCATGTGGAAAGTAATTTAGGAGATGTGAATTTTAGTATATTTGAGTAATTAAAAAAAGGGTTTTTTCAAAAAAAAAATTAGTGAAATAACTAATAAAAAAGTTTATATAGTATTGTTTCATAGAATGAGAAAAAATGTTATTTTTTTAGAATTTTTAAATTTTTTAATATATATATGTATAGTAAATATTGGTGTGTTATAAGGGTATATATGTAAATATAGTTGTGTGAGGGACATATAAGTAATATTGTTCAGGGTTATATTTGTCTTTCTTGACACTCTAGAATGCTCTATGTACAAATTTACATATATACGCCTAAAAAAATACATAATTACGTGTACATTGGATTTATTTGCTCAAAATATTAGTTTCCATTTGATATCTTTTTGAAAAAATATATATATATATATATATATAGTTTTATATTTTTTGAAAAATTATATTTTATTTCCTTGAGAGAATGAAGACAAAAATGAGGGGTAAACTGAATATCCCAAAATTATATGGTCAAGGGTATTAATTTGGGGCATATACGTAAATTCAAATAAACTCTCTAGAATATTCTTGGGTTTCAAAAAGCTGAACAAAGGCTCCTAACTATCATGAGTGAACCAGAGTTAATTTTTAACTAGTCTTTGGTTTCCATTTTGGTTCTTTTTAAGTTTCAAATTAGTTCAAAACTTTTTATTTTAATTTTCATGTGTTATTTGGTTTTGTACATTTGTTTGAAATATTTTGTAAAAAACTACTTTTATAAAGTTTTTACTATGTTTGGTTGGGATAAGTAGTAAGTACTGTTCTTAAAAGCACAACTAGCAATTTCTTTTATAAAATTTGAATTTTTTTAAAGTGAACATATTTAATTATTCATTTTAAATATTAATGTTGATAAATATTTATTATTTTTTTAAAAAAATAATTTTTAATGAAAGTATTTAGTTTTTATTAGAATTAATTAATTTGATTTTTAGTTACAACAATAATAACCAATGTTATCATAACCGATGGTCCAATTAATTGAACCAGTGAACTAATATTAGAATTGGTATGGTTCTCTAATTAGACCAAAATTACAATTGACCTAGTAAAAAAATAATGTGAATAGATAGTTTTTAAGTGAGCGGACTGGTTTAAATAAACAAGAATATTATATTAAATTAAATTATTTAAAGTATTTAAATTGAACATATATTGATCTAATTGACCTTGTGATTAAACAAATAACCCAATGGCCTAATGACATGACACTTTTACTAGTTTAATAGATCCTCTGCTTTTGATACATAAACTTTTTCGTTTATATGTAGCTCTATCAGGGCTAAAAAAATTAGATAAACCAAAGCTCTGCTATATCATCAAAGGGAGTTTGTGCTAGATATTTTTTAGGTTTAATTTTCTCTCATCTACAACCTTTCACCGTAAGAACCTTCATTTTTTTATGAGACATTTGACAGGTCACCCTCATTCAATTTGTCAACAATAGTTGCTACTTCTGATATATTTTGAATAACTCCATTATTTTAATTAATCAACTTGAAAATGTTGTTGTTTTTTGTTTTTTTACTATTTAACACTCTCACAAGTTATTCGTGGGTATTCTATAATCACATAAAACTCTAAAATAGATGGTATTTAACCTCTCCATTTTTTTAACTTGCTTTTAATTCTATTGGTGTATTTTCTAGAGGTTTCTTTTTTCTCTGGAATTACAGAGGCTATATAAAAAAAAAATTTACTTTTACTAATCTCAGTATCTTCCATCCTAATTTTTTCCTTTGCTTTAGCATTGGAATTACATTTTAAATATTTTAATTTTATTCAGAGTGTTTCTCCATGACTCTAGTTTCAAGTTAACACCTTTCTAAATTTCATCAACTAAAACCACGTTATTGGGAAAAAGCATGCAACATGAGTTATCTTGAATATGCTTAATTAGTTAAAAATGATCTGATATTACAATTAAGCAGCATCTTTCACTTTGTAATTTTATCAATATTTAAAATATATAAAATATACATAATATATACAACATAAATCTATTATTGCAATAAAAAAGGATTCTGATATGATATCATGTCTAAAATTTTCTGAAAAATTTAAATTATACAACAACTTTTGTATGATTCTGATTAAATTTTGAATTAATTAATATGATTTAAAACATTAAATTTTAATTATTAATGAGATAGTTGACTTTCGGAGTATGAGAGCATTTTCTTTCATTTTAGTAAATATCATATATTGAGGGGTCTTTCACAAATTTTATCTTAACTAATAATATCATATGTTTAAGGGGTCGTTGATTTGTGGTAATATAAAAAGATCACTATGTGTTACGTGGAAAATTATTATCACATTTAGTATTTAACCGGTGGTAATCTAGATGATAATATCAAATTACCAAACTGAAAACATTATAAAAAAAAATTGATAATCCTATTACCATCAAATTTGATGTCTATCTTAAATTACTAAATATGTGTGGTAATCTCATAATTTTTTCGGGTAAATATATCTTTTTTTATTTTTTTAAATAATTTTAAAAGAACACATGGTGCAAAAAAATAAATAAATAAAATAAAAATTATCTCCTTCCTCTCTCATGCTGGGGTTTGAAGATAGATGAAAACACACACACCATTAAACTAGGGTTTCTTCTTTCCCTCTTCTAAGTCTTGATTCAAGCATGGAAAATACCCCATGTCTCACAAATCAAAAACCAACAAAAATAAAAAGAAAAAAAAGGGATTTTCAATAATAATCACAGCTCCCACGCATCAAAAAGTCATGAGAAATCAAACTCCCACATTTTCAATGAGAAAATGAAGCCGGGTGATGGGTCGCTCATATCTTGTCAAGGAGGATATTTTGGAATTTTTTATATTTTACTTAATAAACTATCCTCGGCAATGAGAGTTCTCAACTATATATAGTTATATTAAATTATTACAATATTTTCAATCATATACGTCATTACCTCTAACCAAGCGGACCCTAAGTTATGTTGCTTATAATTGAAAACCATGCAACTAAAACATTTTGATTTATTAAATTTATTTATTTTACCAATGATCACTTGGCGTGGTACTAAATTTTTTACGTAAAGTTTTCATTTCGGAGGGATCCTGAGATTGAAACCTACGCAAGGCGTTATTAAGCTTACGAGTGAGCTCCACATATATTTGACTTAAATTTTAAATGGGAGTACTTATTGCGTAGTGTAAAAAAAAAAATATATTATTATTTATTTTGAGATTCTTTATAAAAAAAACACAAAACAAAACAAAGCGCAAAAAAGAATTATTACTAAATATATATTATTTAAAAGTTTATATGCAAATATGTTACATGCGTCTATTTGAAAATATTTTATAAAGATATAAACACCTCAAAATGAAAGACTAGCATTTTACTAAGGGCTTGTTTGGATTAGTTTTTGGAAAACCCGGAAGTGTTTTTTTATAAATTAAGTACTAGATTCAAAAAATTGTTTGTATTAGCTTTTCTGCAAAAGCAGAAGCAGTAAAAAAACTATCATAACCAGCTTATAAAAAAAAAGCTGTTTTTTAGCTTATTTTACTGTTTCTGCTCCTACAAAAAAACTAATACAAACACAAAATATAAAAAAAATGCTTAACTTACTCTGGAGAAACACTTTTTTTCCAGAAGCACTTCTACTAAATTTTTTTTTAAAAAAAAAAATTTTTTTGAGAAGCTAATCCAACCAAGGCCTAAATATTGATAAATAAAGTTTACTTGAAAATATCTCACCAAATATTATGATAATTTAATATTTTTTTAAAGAATGAGACAAGCACATATTGATATATATATATATATATAATTAGGAGTTACACACAAATAATAACAAAGGTTTGCCCTTACGCCATCATCGAACCAAATCCAGAGTTTAAATTGTAAACCTGTATTTATAATCAATGACCTGTTACCATTATGGTAGGATGCATCCCTCGGAAACAATAGTACTGTCGCAAATCAATAAATATTTTAACTAATTACTAATATGCAAATATCACACAAAGAAGGGCTTACATGAAAATATGTTACAAAAAAATAACATATGGGTTTACGTAAAACACACCAAAACCAAAGTTTGGCTATTTACTAAATACTGACAAATTAAAGGCTTATTTGCAAATATCTCACTCAGATAACGTGATAACTAAAAAAATTTAAAACTAATTATTAGATAGCGATATTTATACGGGTTTAATTGCAAAATATTACAAAAAATCAAAGAGAGGACTTTTCCTAAATATTTATAATTTAAGGGGTTATTTTCAAATATGTCACGAAAGATAAGGCTTTGGTCTCCGTCTTCACTCCTCTCGCTTGCTCATCAATGGCGGCACACTTGGCTCCGTCTCCTCCTCCTCCTCTCTTCTCCCATGCTTCTCCGATTTCTCGTAGAGCAATGGTGACTGCTAGGTTCTCCTGCTGCTCTGATTGGTCACGCCACAAACGCCATTCTCTCCGCCGTGGCGCTTCGAGCCGGGAAAACTTAGACGAGGTTTTCCCGAACAAGGAGAGATGTTGGATTTTTCTTGTTTCTTTTCTTTGGTTTGTGGGAGAAAAATTTGGTTTTTTTGTATTTTTGATTTGGATTGATGGCAGATTGAAGCTGTGTCGCAGAAGAGGTTTTCTGGGAGAGGGAGGGATGATGGCGCTGCGTTTAAGTCTCTTGGGACGCAGAAGAAGGACCTGGGGTCTTGTTTATGATCTGAAGGAACCTCAGGTGTGATTTGGTTTTCTCTTTTCTTCTGAATTTTAGTGCATTGATGATTGATGTTGGAGTTGTGTGTTTGAGAAATGGTTTCTGAGAAAGTAAAGTAGCTGTTGTTTTAGGGTTGTGTAAATACGATTAGCTGATTGTTGAATAGAATAATTGATACTGATCACAAAGACTTTGGCTTTTTCTAGTTTCGCATTGTTTTGATTAATGGTTACTGAAGGTTGTTGCATGTCAGGTCAATGATATAGGAGATATTCAAGATGCAGCTTTTCTGAATGCTGTTGTGAAGGTATCTCTTGGAATTTCAAATGGTTGATGCTTAAATAGTTTGTTATTCGGGGCAAGACAACTTGGTGGTGTATTTTATTATATTCAATATAACTAGAGTTTGTTATTTTGATCAGAATCACCAGTTTACTTTATATTTGCAAGAAACAACCTCTCCCTTCACCTTATTAAGAATTTTTTTGGCCCTTCTTATGTGATAAGAAATTCTAGAGCTTTTGGAATTTAAAATTTTACTATTAATGTATTTGTTGTTTTGAAAATTTCTGAATCGCATTATGTTTGTGGTTTGAATTTCTTCTACTTTTAAATGAAATCCAGTGCTGTAAAATTGGCTTGTGTGGCCTGTTTTACATAATTAGCTAATGTAACATTTTAGTTGAGACATTGCTGGCAATGTAAACCATGTCATTGGCTAAATGCTATACCCACACTAATTGTGGATTTTACTTTAAAGTAATTGTACTAGTATGAACCATAATGCAAATATATTGTTCTTCTAACCTGATGGTCTCATTCACATCATTAATTGCAATAAACTATGATGTGCTATTTTAATTCTTAATGCGAACAAGAATCAATCTTGACTTGTGTACTTCTTATTCTTTTTGTCTTTCTGTAGGTTTATTGTACACATACTCCCCCTGATTACTCACTTCCTTGGCAAAAGCAACGGCAATTTACAAGTACTGGAAGGCATGTCTTGGTTGTTATAACTAATATTGATGTCTATCTTGCTCTTCATGCAGTTCAATTTTGTTAGTTGTTTAAATTCCATTATTCTTTAGTTGTTCTTGGATCAATTTGTATGTTACATTTAGATTAATAGTTTTGACTAATAACGAGGTCCTAGATCCCACATTAACTATATCATCAGTGCCTTAGTTTATTGGTTTAGTTGATTTTACGAAATGGCTTCTTGCTACTGCTTTTGTTGGCTTATTGACAATGTATAGTGTTAATCATTGACTGCAATAGCTTTTAATTTTGTTTCACATTTATCAAATTTTCATTTATTTCTCAGAAGTTTTATGAGAAATCCCATACAAGGGTATGGACTAGTTAATGTAATACTTAAACTATTGGGTATTCCATAAGTAGATACATGACCCTTATCATTACTATATCTTATGGTTTTTGAAGTGCTTTTAGAAATCAGGCTTTGACAGAACAAATAAACTACTTCCCCTTGCTAAAACAATGAATGAGTGACATGGGTGGCTCATTAGATTTTTTTTCGCAAGAAAATATTTATCTTGTTGGTTGTATGAGAACTTCGCTCTATCCATGTAACTGAGGCAGATTTCTTTTTTTCCTTTTTGGATGTCCTTTTTGTTAACAATATTTTTTTTTTCAGAAGTTTCTTGATTCAATGTAATGAGTTCTCAAATATTGCTATGTCAGTGTCTTTGTACTAGTTCTGAACTGATTTCTTGGATTTGCAGTGCTTTCATGATTGGTGATGGAAAGCTTTTGACAAATGCTCATTGTGTTGACCATGATACTCAGGTATTAGTCAAATTTAGAATGCATGAGATAACTTGTTTATTATAACTTTATGATGAAAATCTTGATTTGTACGAAGTGCAAGGCTATCCAATTATCAATTGCCATTTTTCATAGAGATTGTTTCTCTGAAATTATGCATTTGTTTTGATGAATATTTTTATCCCTTCAGCCATATTTGATGAATTTTACGCCTGTTCCATATGAAAGAAACTCATATATGTATATACCATATTTGATAATATAGGATGGCAAGGAAATATAGCAGGAATTGGTATGTTCAATATAGTATAAAAATCCAGGATACAAAGCAAAGGTGTTTAGTCTTGATAAAAGAGATGCAATTTCTAATGCACGAAAATGTGAATGAGAAAAAGATGCTAGCTAAGGGGGTTGGAGGACAATGTATTTTAATCTTTTCTTACCATGAAGCATTATTGTGAATCAGAACATCATTTTATCTATGTCTCACATTGAATTCCTGCTTAATCTTGTAGTTTTCTCTGCTTGTTTAACTCACAAATGCATCACTTATCTGTGAAATTTGAAGGCTTAATTAATAGTTATCATGCTATCATGTTATGGCACTCCATGTGGACACATGGACTCATTTGACTTAATGACAATTGCGTTATCCCTTTTTTTGGTAATGAACTAGTTCTAGCACACAGTAGGTTTGTTCTTGTGCTTTATCATACAATAGAAGGAAATTCTTTAGTTTAATTTCTTCTACAAGTATCCTGCCTTGGTGAATACAGGTCAAAGTGAAGAGAAGGGGAGATGACACCAAGTTTGTAGCCAAGGTATTCTTTTTTTCTTTAATTGGAGAAAAAAAATTGTTTTTTTGAAATTACCTTGTCCTCTATATATTCTAATAAAATTCCACAACCAACATAAAAGGATTTAGTGAGTTGTACTATTCATATAAAGCTGTATCTAGCTACCCAAGTTTCTAATTTAAAACCCTATTCAAAATATTAAATTTAAATTTATTATTTATGATATTGACTTTCATACCTATTTTACTCATATTATTATGGATGCTATTTTTTTTAATTTCATTTTTTGAAATTCATGTTTAAACAAAAGATTCAAAACAATATGTTTTCAACCTGATTAGTTTTTGAAGTTTTCAATTATGATCTCTTGCTCTTATTGAAGTATGATAGCCAATGATTATCATGATTGACCATAGGAATTTATTGTTTCTTCAATAATATGTTATTCATAACAATTCTAGCCAACCTTATGATTTGGAAATTGTTCCAGTTTATATAATGCTTTCATGATGATAAAAATAGTAGAACTGGTTTCATGTTTGCCTTTTTGTAATTATCTTTTTTTTTGTCTTCAATTGTTCAGGCTTGCCTCTAGCTAGTTGGGGACATTTGCTGTTCTTTTATATTCCCTAAATAATGATGGCTTTTCACAAATCTATTTTAGATTTATTCTTATAAAAGGTTGATTTTGTGCGAAATAGTTGGAAGATATCACCTAACAAGCTTCATCAATAATCTGATTGACAGGTTTTGGCTAGAGGAATAGAATGTGATATTGCATTGCTCTCAGTGGAAAGCGAAGAATTTTGGATAGGAGCTGAACCACTTCGTTTTGGACGCCTGCCTTGCCTTCAAGTAAATGGCCATTTAACTTCCTCAGTGACTTATTTTCTGCATAGTTTTTTTTATTAAGACTTTGATACAAAGTAGAAGATTGTGTGATTCTTTCTACTGTTAGTATATTCAATTTTGACTAGGACTTGCTGCTTGCACATTGAAAAAAATCTTGCATTCCGAAGGTCTTTCGAATAAATATTTGTGATGCAAGCATTTTTGATGAATAAATAAGGGTATTTATAAAATCATGTGATTCATATATAATAAAAACCATATGATTGTTCTTATGTTCTCACTCATGATTCAACAGGTTGATGAAATTCATAACACTGCCCATGAGTTGTTCCAATGGCTGAGATATTAAAAATAATTATAATAAAAAAATAGATCTTGATAATTTTTTTTTGACTTGGATTGGTATCTTTAGAAAACGTTATCAGTTCTACAAAGTAAAGCCTGGAAAGCAGAAGGATGACTTTGATTCTTCAAGCAGAGCTGGCCTTTAGCCTTTAGCTGATGGTGACATCATAAACCAATAATTTGCATAAAGTCAAACCCTGCTTCTGTATTTTTTGGGGAAAGGAAAATGCTAATGGTTTGCGTGAGGAAATTTGATCTCCCATTGGCCCAACCAACCTTCTTGGTCTTGTTTGAGCCTAAAATCACCTCTGGATATCATTTTCAAAATTCAGAACTTCTATAGGTTTGCAGCTCATTTCCTAACTTCTAATGATAGGCCTTTTTTTATGTATGTGTGTGTGTGTGTGTGGCCACCTGTGCACATGCATATGTGTGTTTTTTCTTTGTGAGAATGCTAACTAAAAAATATTGGCTATATAAATTTGGGGCATCAATATTTAATTAGAGTACATGTCACTGTCTCAGTGTCTCCTATATTATGACAAAATTTAAATAATTTGAAATATAGAAAACAAATAAAGAAGAAAGAACATCATAATTTATTTATTCTTTACTCTACTTGATATATACAGCATAAACACAAACTAATAAATCAAATTAAATCTAGATAGGATAATATTCTAACATAATATAAAATCTAAAGTAAAATAAATAATCAGATAATTAATATATCATTTTTAACAATTGATTTGAATCTGTTAATTTCTTTGGAATAAGTAGAAACTCAAACTCCAAGTTAAACAATTTTGTTGGTACCTTGCAGGATGCTGTAACTGTAGTTGGTTACCCACTTGGCGGGGATACTATATCTGTTACTAAGGGTGTTGTTTCGCGAATTGAGGTTTGGTTTGTTAACCATAGCCATTTGCATTTAAAAACGTCTGAACTAAACAATGCTCTTATTGATCTCAAGTTGCTGGCATGATCTAATCTCAGATAACAGTTGTTAGCTTACTGCTGATGTATATCTTACTTTTCAGGTTACTTCATATGCTCATGGAGCCTCTGATCTGCTTGGCATTCAAATAGATGCAGCAATAAATCCTGGTTACTGGTTCTTTTCTTTTATTTTCTCTCTTAAGATTTATTGCTTTCAAGACCTTGTAATTCTGATTTAGCTGTGCCTTATGTAATTAGTCATTCCTATGGTGCTTCATTTTATGTTTCTTTCAGGAAATAGCGGCGGTCCGGCCTTTAATGACCAAGGAGAGTGCATAGGAGTTGCATTTCAGGTAGATTCTAATCTGCAATAGCATGCCCGAAGATGCTAGATTTTTTAGAATCTGGCTTTCTTAAATTTAAGATTGTTGCATTGAATTAATGCTTGATTTATACAAGTCACATATGCCTCAGAGAATCACATTGATACAATTATTCGTCTGTGCACTATAATACAATTGATTTCAGTTGAATGTTTACTAGGGGCTTGATTTCATTGTCACTTGCTTCTTTATCCTTTGTTACAGTTTTATGGTAGTGTCAGATATTTCTTTCACTAGCATCTTAAATTCTTTATAGTTCCTCGATAGTTGGTAAGCCTTCACTTCTCCATTTCTTCCTTTCTACAAATCCTATTGCTTCTGAAATTTACTGCATTTATTCTTTGTTTGATATTTTGCTTAACCATTCCTTGCAGTTTCGTAAATAGTCGATAACTTGCCTTGTCGAAAGTTATACAGTATCTACTGCATGCTCTGTTATTTTTAATTTACTGTTTCACTTTATTTGTTTCTTATTAGATGCTTCATTTAGGTATACAGATCGGAAGATGCTGAGAATATAGGATATGTAATTCCCACTACAGTTGTGTCCCATTTCTTAAATGATTATGAAAGAAATGGGAAATATACTGGTAAGCAAAATAATTAGTATTGTAACTCTAATTTAATGTTAAATTTGAGTGTCACGGTTATGCCATAATTACTTTAAAGCATACTAAGGATAATATTAAAACAAGAAATCGTGTTTGACCCAAGTATTTTGTATAACCATAATTCCTAGCACATATATATATACATATATTCTGACATTGTTATTTCCTGCTTGTGTAAATCTCAGGGTTTCCTTCCCTAGGGGTATTGCTTCAGAAATTAGAGAATCCGGCATTACGCTCTTGCCTGAAGGTTCCCTCCAATGAGGTATGGTTTATGCTGCTAATAGAAATTGTCTTACAATAAGCTATTATTTACAGATTTTTATAGCTAAAATTCTAGAACATTTGCCAGTGCTTTCCAGGAAATTAATCTTTGTAATTTCTTTGTGCTCTTGTGGGAGTGAGATTATAAAACGGGGCCTTCCTGTTCAGCATGTTACTTTTCTTTACATGAATGGTGTAATTAAAGTAGTCAATTTTGTACCCAGTGTTTTTTATGAGCTAATTCTGTCTCATTGAAACACATGCTCTGGCATGCTTACACTCTATTATCTGCTTTTGAATGAAGGGTGTTTTGGTACGAAGAGTGGAGCCTACTTCAGCAGCCAGTAAAGTTTTGAAGAAGGTATTAGATTGCTACCCCTTTTCATCCTTATTTGTTAGTGTTACTAATATTGATGCTGGCAATTTCTTATTAACCAGAAGCAGCTTTTTGGTGCATGAGTAATTGTGATTGCTTTAAACCCATTTGATATTATTTTCGGATTTCACTTTAAGAATAACAGAATACTTTGCAAAGTGTCTTTTTTTCCACAATTTTTTTTAATGTTATAAAAATGTCATTTCAGGATAGCTGAATGACAAAGCGGATGTAATCATTTTTTGAAATGTATATAATTCTTTGAGGTGATGTATTTTCAGGGGGATGTCATCGTTAGCTTTGATGGTGTTCATGTAGGGTGTGAAGGAACTGTTCCATTTCGATCCACGGAGCGGATTGCTTTCCGCTATCTTATTAGTCAGAAGTAATGCATCAACTTTCCTGCTGTTATTCAATTTCATATGCCAGCACTCAGTTTTTCATTGTTATATTGTTAAAATCTCATTCTTATTTCATTCCTTTTCGCCCTATCATAATTTGATTCACTAAAATTTCTAATTTCTCGAGTTTTATTTGGCATTCTTGTGAGGGTGTAGTATAAGCTCAGGGACATTTTATTATTCATGTCATCAGGTTCTCTGGTGATGTTGCAGAGCTTGGGATTGTCCGAGAAGGAACATATATGAAAGTTCCGGTCACGTTACATCCACGTGTGCATTTAGTGAGAAATTAGCACCTTGTCTTCGACCGCTGACACTTCTTTAACATGAATTATAATGCATCAAATTCTCTCGCAGGTGCCATTTCATATTGAAGGTGGGCAGCCGTCATATTTGATTATCGCCGGTCTTGTGTTTACGCCACTCTCTGAACCCTTGATAGAGTAAGTTCATTTAATTTGCTGAACTTAAACATTTAGTTTTTGCTCGAAAAATGACAAATCTTTTTCATTTCTTTGCTATATGTGTCAGAGAGGAATGCGAAGATTCATTGGGGGTATGTTTATAGAATTCAACTGGTTTAATTTGGCTCTGTTTCTGAAAATGAACTACATATGAACTAATGTGTCGTCATTTATTGTAGCTAAAATTACTGGCAAAGGCTCGTTACTCTTTAGCAAGATTCAAAGGAGAACAAATTGTGATCCTCTCACAGGTACCGCCTAATAAAAAACCGCTACTCGGAAAATCATCTGTTTTCTTTTACCAAAGTCTTCGTATTTTGGTCTTTCAGATCTGAAAATTTTATTCTACTTTCAAATGAACATGCTAAGCATCATGAAATCAACAATATTTTTTACTAAATTCAAATTGAACTTTCTTGGTACTTTACATTTGATATATCTCAAACTTCAGGTCTTAGCAAATGATGCAAATATCGGATACGAAGAAATGGCCAATCAGCAGGTACTTTCCGCTCCTGTCTTTTCCAAAAATCTGTTCATTCAGACTGAAAAAATCAAATCAATTCAACATTAATTTTCAGGTTCTAAAGTTAAATGGAACTCAAATAAGAAACATCAGACATCTTGCTCATCTTGTGGACTGTAAGTACAACAATCAAACATTAACATTACCATTTCCGAATCAACCTGATCTCTTATGTTCCGGCTTTCGACTTGTAAATAGCTTGCAAAGACAAATACTTGATATTCGAGTTCGAAGACAATTTCCTCGTGGTTTTGGATCGGGCGGTGGCCACCGCAGCCTCACCGTGCATTCTCAAGGATTATGGAATTCCATGTGAAAGATCATCTGATTTGTCTGAGCCATACATCGACGACAAATCAGAAGATAAACAAGCAGTGAATGAGGAAATTCGGTGATAGCCCTGTTTCGAACATAGAAATCGGCTTCGATGGTCTTTTATGGGCATGATAAATTTCTCGAGAGTGTGATGAAGTTTTTCGCCGATGCTTTAATGAGAGCTTAAGCTCATGAGTATTTTCTTTTGCCAATTCTGTGTTTGTACTATAATTATTTGCTTCATCTTTTTTGAAATTTGGTTCCATCACGTTGTATCAATAGAGAGATTACTTGATTTTC
Organism: Dioscorea cayenensis subsp. rotundata; assembly: GCF_009730915.1. Classification (NCBI taxonomy): domain Eukaryota; kingdom Viridiplantae; phylum Streptophyta; class Magnoliopsida; order Dioscoreales; family Dioscoreaceae; genus Dioscorea; species Dioscorea cayenensis. The sequence goes on along the minus strand of NC_052476.1, from coordinate 20,264,310 downwards.
ATTCTTTTATGCAATGCATTTTCAGCTTTTGTTATTCAATAGTTACATAAAATAAGTTCTTGTTTGCGATTAAAAAAAAATATTAATTTCTGAAAGTTGTGAACATTTTAGAATGAACAATAAAAGAGGCTATAGCCGTTATACAGAGAGAGTCCGTCCTTAAATTAATATTCTTTAGAAATGTTTAATCATAACTGTTGAATTATCATTTAATAGTTTTTTATTTATATAAATATTATATATTTTTTATTATTTATAAATACTGTGAGACATTGTAAAAACAATATTTTGATGATATTTACGATGATCGTAGTTGTTGGATGACGTGAATGTTTTTAGATTTAAAATCTAGGAACACCTTTTATATATATATATGACAATTTTTTAAAAAAAATTTAGAATTAATTATATAAAAAATGAAAAAAAAAAAATGTAAAGTGATGAGAGGACAATCTCACTAATGAATAATCTTTTTTTTAATCAATAAATTTTCAGATTTTTCCTAAACACTCATTTTTAAATCTTTAGAAAACAATGATAAAGTCACAAGCTTTTGTTGATGAAAAGCAAGCAATCATAGAGTGAATAATAGGAATGCTTTTCCCAACAAACCAATCAGAGCAAACCTACAAAGTAGCCATGCATTATTATTGGCTTATAAAAAGATTCCATCTAATTAGTTCTTTATTATTATCATCATCTTCATCATACATAGTTCTTTTTTTAAATCAACATTACATTATTCACTACAATATTTAACCAAACCATTTCATCATTATTTTCAATTTCATTAATTAATCTAATATTTTCCTAAAATTCATAAATTACATAAAATATGAAATTAAAAATTTAGTTTTTCCCAATTCTATTAATTTCACCATACACAAATAGCTCTTTAAATTAAATTTTTTAAATAATTATGCAACGTTATTTTTTTCACAAATATCAACAAATCATATGTCGAGAGATATACATAAATTTGACCCCTAATTTTCACCTAGACGCAAGAGATCCAAGTGTCCATAGACTATAATAATTATTAAAATTTATTATAAATAATTATTTTAACAAGAAATAATGCAAACAAACTAATAATTACACAAACTCTAAAATCCAAATAATTTAAAAAAAAAAATCAAAATAAAAAGAAATGAAACATACCTAACACAACAAGTAAAATAAAACAAAGATCAGACCGGTGTAAACTTAGTAGTGATTTTTCAGTTGAAGCAGTAGATGAGAGACCAGAAGGAGCAAAAGCAAACTCAGGCCCGGAAACATCCGGGTCAGGCGGGCTTGGTGTTGAAGGAATGGTTGGCAATGCATTGTCCGGTGTGGCCCGGCCCGGTGTTGGAAACTCCGGCATCATCTCCGGTGACAATGCCGGCAAAGAAGAAGAAGAAGAGGGAGTGGGAAAGGTTGGAAGAAAAGATGGTGAAGTGGAAATATAATAACACAAAGTGGTTGTGATGAAATTTGAGAGGAGAAATGAAGTTATTATCATGAATATTGGTAAGAGTTTGTAGGAACAAATCATTTTTGGGTGGAGTGTGTTTTGTGTTGTGATGTGTGAGTGAGGAAAGGTTTTAAAAGAAGTGATGAGAAGGATTAGGATTTTTTTTTAAAATTTTTTTAAAAATGGTGTTTTATGAGTGATATTATTGGATCCTTGATTGATGGCTGAAATTGAGGAGTGTGTGTGTGTGAATATATAATAATAATAATAATAATAATAATAATTTTTTATTATTATTATTAGGTTTAGGTTTTGTCTTTATTGGAAGGGATTGTTCAAAGTTGAGGATGACTGTTAACTAATTTGCAAAAGAAAAAAAAAGTTTAGTGAGGTTTAAGATAAATAAGAATTATGCTTAATTTGTTATTGGGTAGCTTTGTTTGTACTTTGTACAATTATTCATTGGTTGAGAAATAATTAGTGCTTTTCTCATACACACAAACACACCTTTTATAAAGTTTATAATTATGGAATTTTGTTAAATTTTATTTTAAGAAATTTACTTATCACATAGATATAGTCACATAATAACCATATATATATATATATATATATAAAAGACCCATCATCTAAATACGTCTTAAATTTCACACTAATCATTAGATCATCAAATGGCTAAAATCTATTTAGAAAATAATATTATACAGTATCAAAAAGTGTTACATAGTGATATACAGTAATTATGTAAAATAACGATGTTTAATGATCATGTATAGTAACTCTATACAATATCTATATAGATAACATCTATTGAATCATCATTCAACGACTATAAACAAACATCCATAATAAACAGTAATCTATGTATAATTTAACCCTTAGATCAAAAGCCAACAGTCTAGATCATTCTTCTATAGTTTTACTATATTTATAAATAGTATTACACTAAAAAAATATTATGCACAGCTTTTAATTTAAACCGGACATTGTTATCGCAATAGTGACTACTTTTAGATCAAAAGCCAACGGTTTTGATCATTCTTCCATAGTTTTATTATACTTATAAATAATAACACAGTAAAAAAAATATGATGCACAATATCGTAATCACAACAAGTTCAATTTCATTTCTACTAGACCAACAAAGCGCCTCGGATTGGGTTGATGCACATATTTCTCTCTCTCTCTCTCTCTCTCTCTCTCTCTCCCTTCCTTTTCAAAATCAGACAAAAACATCCCAGCATATAACCATAAATATTTGTATTAACAATAAATGTATGAGGGTAAAATGGTCTTTTCACACAAAAAATATAATAAATATGTGCATACCATATGCATGCATACATCTATACATACATAAATACATCATGCATGTATATATGCCAATTTCCTATATGAATTTTGTCTTTTAAGTCGCACTACTTTAAATTGAACGAGATATAACAAAAACCAATAAGATTTTAATCCCATACTGCAAATTCAATCTCAGAAATCCCAAAATAATAAAAACAAAAAACAAAAACAAAAAAAACCTAAAAAAGTTTTGCAGCATAAACTAGCATTTTCCACTTCAGGAAATACACTAACAACAGAAAAGAAAACTGATGGAGTACTAGAACTTTAAAGACCAAAATGTGTGCTACAAATCATTAAGCTGCTTCAATTGTTTACGTTGGCTTTTGCTGCGACGAGATCCTCGATCAGATCGGCAGCATCCTGCACGGTCTCGATGGCCTGCGCGCTGCTTTCCTCCACGCTGATGTCGAAGGTTTCCTCCAGGTTCATCACAATCTCAACCTGCAACAAGAAACAATCATACACAACCAAAATCATACAATTGAAGCAACGAGATTTATACTTTGTCGAAGGCAATCATGGCTTCAGAAAGAGACGCTTGCTTACCGTATCAAGAGAGTCAGCTCCGAGTGCGGTGAACTTAGTTTCACCATTAATTTCAGTGCCCTCGACAACTGCCAGTTGCTTTCTCACTATATCGCAGACCTTTGCCACTGTCTCTGGTTTCGCCTGTTTATTAAGACGGATAGCGTTACATCACCAATAAAAACGTTTAAGCACATAATTGAGATCAAAAGGTAAAGACAATTAAATTATTAACAGGGGAACCATATTTATCGCCTTCTTATGGAGAAAGGAAGATGTTCCCTCAAAGTGTAAAGGCACTTACAACGAACATACTAAGTATATAACAAGAAGATGCAGAACCTATGTTCGAGTTTCTTGAATAGGGTCAAAATGCTAGTAAGAGCAGTGACAGTAAAAAGAGCTTCCCAACCCTTTCATTTCAATTCATCATTTCAGTGCATCGATTAATAATTGTGCGACTACCACCTCCACCACGGGATCTATTCATTCACCTCTTTTAACAAAACAGAATTGTGCATATGCCTGCTCCCTTACGAACTTGGAGACTAAGAAAAAAGGTTGCAAACTTAAAACTCATATATGAGTATATTAAACTACAAAGAAGTTAAGCAAAAACTGCTAGCTTAATATATTATTGAGATACTACACAGCGGCAACTGCAAAATTAAATACAGATGCAGTTATCTACATGTATGAGAAGACAGACAGGAGAAGGGATACAAGAGTGGAAGCCAAAAGGTGGTAACCAGAGCTAAGCAAGGAGAAGATCACATCCAGTCATGACAGAATTTTGTACACCTAAAACCCAAGAATGTTTTTCAGAGCCATTTTATTACATTAGACATAAACAAAGTTCAAGTGTTACTGAATCTCTCCAAAATATGGCCGAAGCACAAGTAGAAAAAAAGAAAAAAAAGAACTCTCTAATATATCTTGCTATCTTTAACCAGAAAGGTATATGTCACAATCCTTTGAATACTTGTCTCCATGTGCGACACACAAACACCCACATCAAGCTAAAATCTATTACACAATACCAATTCAATATGGCAAGCAAGCTTCCATTCTAGGAACATACATTTGATTATTTTAATTTACTGATTCCAGTGACATGCGTTATCACAAACAAGTACCAGATTAGAAATTCATACCGCACATGAAACCGTAAGGCGCGCTGGGGCAAAGTTTCTCCTCTTTCCAGAAAAGGAAACTGATTTCAAAGGAAAGATCCCATTAGCTCCCTGCACATAAAGTCAAGCATAAGAAAAATAGACTTTATTTGGATAAACCATCAACATACCACTGCATTCAGATACAACAGTGGAAATACTTGGCAAGAATCCAAATTTCATAATTCACAAAGCACCACAATCTACCCAACAACATAAAATACTTAGATTAGTTCTAGTTGTGTTGCTCAATTGATCTGAAATGAAAAGTTGTAGATGGTGAACCCAAGCTTGACTAAGAGCACACATGGCATAAAAATCCAACATTTAATTCAAACCAGATGATACCAAAACCTTGCATTTGAGAAGCTATTAAATTTCATCAATGTTATTAACATCAAGAGAAGTGAAAATCCATCTGAGAATAGAGATCTGAAAAATCCCATGATCTCAGACGCCGAAACAACAGTATCAAAATCCACAAAGTCGAAAAAAGCTCCTTTCCCACAGCTTTATCTTCCAATTTAATTCACAATGAATGAACACAAAAGAATCCCAGATCGAACAAAAACTAACGATTTCCAACAGATCAGGTCGCTAAACAACCCTAAAAATCCAAAAAAAGGCACAACCTTTAAGAATCCAGTGAGTCAAAACTAAAAAAAATGGATCGAATCACCACAAACAAAACCAATCACAGCTGGAAAACCCTTAATCAGAACATTCGGAAAAAAAATGGAGATCGGATAAAAAAGAAGACGAAATCAGAGGAGATCTACACCTGGCCCTTAAGGGAAACCCTCGGGGAAGCTGAGATCGAGATCGCCTTTGCTGAGATCGAAGCCATGGATCCAAAAGCAAGGTCGAAACCTCCGAAAACGAAGAGCACGAAGCGCGTGGGCAGAGAGAGAGAGAGAGAGAGAAAAGCAAAGCTTTCAACTTTTAAAGAGGTGATGGTGTTGTACTATTCTCTCGAGTGAAGACTAACTAACCTAGTCATGGACATGTGGCTCATAGCGAAACCACACAAAGGTATGTTGGAAGTACATGGAACCAATAAAAACTTGCCACGTAGATAGTTCAGATTAACGAGTTCTCTAACAGAGGAGGAGAGTATGCTTAAATGGTCCAACTCCGCATCGTTTGCATCGAGTGCCCACCGGAGGACACGTGATGTTTAGATGTAAAATGACAAAAATGCACCCCATCCTTTTTTTTAATTAATATTTTTATAAAAAATAAAATTAGAAAATTAGAAACCTTATTTATAATTTCTAAATATTTAAATATTGTAATTCTAAAAATGAAAAATAAATAAATAACTCGTGCGGTTAAGGATTTGATTCCCATAGATCAGTGTCTGTTCACATTGTAAAAAGCACACAATATTTAACTGGTTACTGATATTTTGATGGTAAAAAGATAATAATAAAATAAGTTTGTTTTGATAAAAAAAAATATATTAAAAATATTATTCAATTAAAGAATTATAAATAAATATAATTACGAGAGAAAACTGCAAAGGATCAGATTTATTTATTTTATCTAATATAAATATAAAAGTTACATTAAGTTTGGGGCTATTTTGGACATTTCGAACATAGTTACCCATTGAAAAAGAAATGTCTTCATATTTAATTATAATTCAGGCGGTTAAATAGAAAGACATGTCACGTGAAACACACATGTACGTTATTATATATATTATTAAAATATTATTAGAATATTATTTTATTATATAAATATTAATATATATTATATATATATATATATAATAAATTGCATGTGAAACTAAATTTTTATTTATGTAACAGAAAGAAGAATTATTTAATATTAACAGTGTAATTAATAATTCTACATCTGTTAATAAATTTAGAATTGAATGTATATAAAAAAAATCTAATAAAAAAAATTAAAATAAAATAAGGCATATTTAGAATATGTTCTAAAATTTCTGAGAAAAAATAAAGTATTACAAAAAAATAAGTATTACAAGGTAAATGTTAATATACTCAAATATTAATAAAAAAATTCCATAAATCAAACAAGAAATATCAAAGCACAAAGCTCTCTGTGTTTATCATCAGACAAATCAGTGGGATGATATATTTTCACATAATTCAAAGGCTAATAAAATTTACAAATATTACACACATAAAATAAAAAGATAATACACTGCACACAACTTATGTTAGTCCTACATACAACACAAAACCATCAAATGGTACTGAAAAATTCAAAGATCACACACACACAACATACACACACTTTTTATTCTCTTGAACTGTGTCTGATTTGTTCTTGTTTTTCCGGCAATGAAGTGTTTTTCGATCTGAGTATCGGCATTTCTATGAATGATCATGTTGATCTGTTGGTGAGGTAGGAAGTACAGAAACAAAGCCTCGGCCGCCAAACACAGGACGCATGAAGGCATCGTCGAATTTTCGCCAGTAGTAATGAACTGTGTGACTTGGTTTGCTTAGAAGCATCCTAAGGCTCGTCGGCCGGGTGATGTTTTGGCCTCGGACCTCAACTTCAGAATCTTGCTCATTTCCAAGGAGTGGTTGCAGGAAAAATTTCGAACTTGACGGCTCTAACGATAGGCAGTCACCATGTTTTTGGCTTGAAGGCAATAAAAGCCTTATCAAAGGCTTGGTCATCAAACCAAATATCTGAAAAATAGAAGCTTATAATTTCATGTGCAAGTAATTCAGAAGAATATTTCCATTATGAATCATGCTTTAATTCATGCGAGATGTGATATGGGTAGTTATACTGATTTATTCGGAAGAATTAAGTAGTTTGTTTGTCTAATAATATCCTCGCAGAAAAGGTAGCCACTAGTTATATAGATCGATACAAGAATAGTTAATGGAAAAAAATCCACTCATTATGCTATTGAAAAGTTGGTGAATGTAGAGATTGAGAAAACATGCATTTCTTGAGGTTCTTTTAGATATCATACCGTTGTGCTAACTAGCACGACGGTGATGGTACTGGTGATCATGATAGCATTGCCGGGTAGTTGAGTGTGACCGGATCTTGTGAACTGTAGGCATAACGTTAGAATTTATTTGTCAAGAATTAAAAAGATGGCATGCAATGGACAAGTATCAAATGGAATAAAAAGAACAAACAGCCTTTTTCAATACCTAGAGATGTTCAAGGTTTTGAATTTTACCTGATTATAAGCAAGTGCCATTGACACAGCACCTCTCATCAGGCCTGCCCACCAAATTGTAACCTGTTTATCAAATCATAGGAATTATTATGCAAATCAAATGAATTAAGAGAAGAAGAAACAATGAAACACCAACTTGTTGATTGAAGGAGATTTTTTCATCAGGGGACTTCTTGGTTAAGTTGGAGAGAAAAGAAAGTGGGAAAACAAAAGCAGCTCTTCCGGCCAAAACCAATCCTAGCAGAATTGAGCTCACACCAATTGATTTTCCAGGACTGCAGAGGAGAACAAACCAATGTTGATCGGCATAAGAATAAAGAATTATGAAAAAAATTACCAAGACTCCAAGTTTACAATTCAGATCTCAACTTCTAGACTGGTGTCTATCACAGTTTTTTCATGTTTATTAGGACAAGCAAACAGGTTTGCCTTAAATGGATTTCATCATAACATAATTGAAGTCAACTTTCCACCACTCTGAGATTTCTGTTTTCTCCAATTCTCACAAATTAAATTTTCATGAAATATCAATGGTAGAGAAGAAGTGACCTATGACACAATCAATTCATGATGCCATTTAAATGCGCACAGTTATAATTTCCATTTGTGTGGACCTCATGCATTCATAGTGGCCGGTTTGAGGGTAAATATAATGGAATTTATTTATTTATTCTGTTCACCATCTGTAGTTTCTTTAACAAAGATCTCTCAAAAACTAACCCATTTTAGCACGTTAGCTTCGCCGATGAGCATAGGTTATCATGGGTTGAAATAAATGCAAAACACTGCAGCAATCATCTTTATTATTGACAATGAAAATCAAAAGGAAAATAAATTGATAACCATGATGCACATGATTTCAAACAGAAATATGAATTATCTTACCTGTTACTGACAAATGTCCACTTTTCGATGTCTAATGCATCCATGCCAACATAAAGGAAGATAAAAATCTCAGCTACAAACGATAGCGTAGCAAAAGCATGCCTGCAACATAAAGCAGGAAATACATGATTTCGTATTGATAGAACCAGATTTACCAGAGGAAAATTGGTAAAATCATGAGAAGTCTGAATTAAGACCAGATGGCAATTGAACATACTTGGTAGTAACTCTAGAACTCTCTGTTACATTATGCCAGGTATAGTGCGACATTACTATTCCACAGAAGAATACTGTGAGTATGCTGCTCAGGTTTAAAAACTGCAATACAAATTATAAACATAAAAGATATGAACATATTATGTGTAGAAAATATTCAGGACCATTTATTATTAAGAAAGAACAGACAATACAAATCTATTTGATGAATTAGAAAAAATTCTCACTTCAGCCAGCATATACGAAAGGTAGGCTAGGAGCATCATCAGTGCAACTTCTCGATCAGTTGAATGCCTAGAATACAGAAGACAATAATGTTATATTGAACAGTTGAAGGGAAATGAAAATTATTCTTGTAGAGAACATATGAAATTGTAAATAAAAAGGCAACAGAACCAGTTCAACATTTCAACAATCATTAGTAGCATGCGAACGTTTTCTGTTCATAACAGAATTCAAAAAAAGACATCAACATAATTAAGTTTATTGTGGTAAAAAAAGACCTCCCAAAATACAATTTTTTGATGATATATGCACTAAACAATCCAGCCTGAAAAGAGAGAATGAACACAAGTTAGAAAGAGGGACCAAAGGACATCACATCTGTGAGAAAAACAGGTGAATCAAAGGGAAAGAAATTTTCTTAAGTAGTGACAGCTCGAGGGGAGGAAGCTTACAAAAGCTCCAAGCGCAGTGCTGGTGAGAAACAGATAAAAGAAGTTTGCAAAAAAGCGCAAGACAACAACCACATCAATGTGTTCTTGGCCATAGTTCTGGATCGCATTGAAAAGAACTACTGATGTGGCATCATTAACAACACCTTCACCGAAAACCAAGCTATAAAGCAGGGGTATTTCATCCTGATTAAGCACCTACTTTGCAAGAAAACAATCGACAATCAAAACGAATTGCATTTAAAGGGAAAAGTGAGTATTTGCACTACTGGGCAACAATAATATAGAACCTGCAAGGTGCAAACAGAGTCTGTTGCAGACAATATCGCTCCAATTGCTGTAAAAATGAATTACTAAGAACAACTGAGAGTAAAATTAAGGGTTAAAAAAAATGAAGATTTAGAAAATACAGAAGCATGAAAACAGTCATTACCTAAATAATCTCCAATATCCAATAGACCTATATCAATTCTTCTAATCAAACCCAAGGCACCTGTAAGAAGTATTACCATCAAAATGATGGGAAAGTAAAGACATTGGAAATTACAAAAAATAGAAATAAAAATATTAAACCAGTTATATCATAACAAAATCTTGAACAACATCAAACATTAAGCAAAAGATAGGTGATGCAAAGGACACCTGAACAAACATTAAAAACCTAGCTTCCAGATGGACCATATAAGATTTAAATTTAATAATACTCCTGGCAAACATACTAAGTCATTAATCATAAATTCTACATACAAGTATAATAGTGTAAGACATAGAATGACTATTTAATGATTTTTAATCTAATTTTTTCAAAAGCAGAAGCTTCAACTTTGCAATAAAGGACAAAATTTACAGCACAGAGATGATGATCTTAGAACTATAACTGTTGCTCATCCAATTCAACTCATGTTTTTCTTTTACTCAAGTAAAACCAAATCAAGATCATACCAAGTGAGATTATGAAAAAGGAGATCAAAGTCCCAATTGCACCAAAGAGCATAATCGTCATGAAATTGCGGAAAAATTGTTTCTTTTTCACTTGGAACCTGGATAATAAAGAAGAAAAGAAATTGCCATATTTCATCCAAACCTCAAATGCCAAGAATTTATAAACTTGCAACAAAATCAACAAAATCAATAATCTTGTCCATAAATACGGATCATTTAATATTCATTAATTTCAAAATTAATTCAATGATACTTCCCTGTTCTTAAACAAAATCAAATAGACAAAAACTCACCCAGCATTAAATATAATCGGCGGAAGTAGATATATAAAGAAAAGCTCCTCGCTGAACACCAGAACACGAGAGCTCCTCCCTTTGGTCGTAAAGAGAAAAACACCTCCAGTACAAAGCCCCTACGCACAAAACAACCAGAATATCAATCCAAAACAAAGAAACAAAAACCCTTACCAACACGAAACCCCTCCAAACAACTCACAATCGCAAGCGCAGTGATCGACTCATTCATCCACCGGCTCTCCTCGAGCAAATGCCCGATGACGATGCACGCGCAGAGCAGCGCCACAAACAACGTGATTGACACCACCGACGCATGCTCGGACGGCGAGACAACAACAAAATCCATAAAGCAACAAACTTTCGCACTTCTCTCGCCGGAAAAAAGAAACCAAAAACCACTATACCTCAACGGATCATGCTCCGATGGGTCTAGGGCTTGAGATTTGGGGAGAGAACAAGAGGAATGAGGATTTAAAGGTGGTTTCTTGGATGCTCTTCGGGGATTTGAGAGCGAAATGAGAGAAATTTTTGGGGGGGTTTTGTAGGGAAGTGAAGAGAATGAAGTAGATCTCTTTCCCTCCAAGGTAACGACACTGTTGTTCAAGTGAAACGCGTTTCCCTAATTGACGGTTTTGGTTATGAGTTTAGGTGAAACGCGTTCTCTTGTGGACATTTGTTCATTGAACAGTTGGAAATGCGTTTCCCAAGCATAACTTAGGATTCCTCATGATTTTGTAATATTTTTTTTTTTTATTTTGGTTTGTTTTATTTTGTAATATATATGTATATATAAACGTGATGAGCAGAAAATAAATATGCTACCGGTGGTCCAGTAGACTCACTGAAGAAATAGTTTTAAATTTCAATTTTGTACTTTTTTTATTTTTTTATTTTACTTTATATATATATAAATTTGATAGGTAGAAAATAAATACGCTACCGGTGGTCCAATAAACTCGCTAAATAAATGATTTTAAATTTAAATATTTATATCTGTAAAAAAAAATTCAGTAAAAAAATGGTAGATTTTTTCTAATGAAATGTAGACAAATCACGTTAAAAACTTACATAATTAGTGGACACAAATAATTTACGTAAAAGATTCAGTGCCAATAGACTAAGAGATTATTAATAATTATATTCTTTTTATAAGACTTTTAATACCTTATTTGAATTGGTTTATCTGGTGTGATATAAAAACATAATAAAATAAACATGCTTAGGTGAAATTTTTAATTTTCATTAAAATATATATTTTCATTTCAATTTTTTTAATGTATATTTAAATATGTCAATAATTTTTTCCCAATTAAATTTTTTTTCATCTATAAAGATAGAGGTTGATAATAGATTGTTACAAACTCATCCATGCCGATTACCAAACACTCTTTGTTAATTTTGTTTTATAAGATATAATTATTTAAATAAATTGATTTAATAATTAATATTCATAAAAATACAAAAAATTTATATTTATATTAATATGCATTAACTTATAATCTAAATATTTATGCGCTAATATATTTATTTAAATAAACTTATTTAATAATTAATATTCATAAAAAATGACAAAAAATATGTTTTTTTAAAATCTTTATTGTCTAAATACTTAAAAAAACACAAAAAAATCGTGTAAATAAAAAAACATTGCGAAAACGAGTGATTCTATCTTGCAATTATTTTTAAAATTAAAAATATTTAAATAATAAAACTAATTGTAAATGAAAACATCCGTTTTACCTTTCCACGTTTCCCATAACAAAAAAGGGAAACCATGATGCTCGTTTCCCATGGTTAGAATAAACGTCTCACCGACCAACACGACATTCGTGTTTATTGCCTGGCCAACAAGCGTGGGCCGGCAAAGACCGACATTTTGGCTCAAAAGGACCGGTTCGAACCGGTTCGGTTCGACCGGAGAAATGCCAGCCGTTGATTTGAGTCAATGTGACTACGTGGCAATCATCCAATGGATAATAGTCAGGTTCAAGTGAGAAAGCATTGAAGATGGTTTAGATGGGACCTTGTCTCGCATTATACCCTGCATAATTATGAGCCAGTATGCCACGCTCTTCATATTCAATGTCTATAATTTTATTATTACATTTTATTGATTTAAGTTCAAAATTCATAATTCAAAATTCATAATTTTACTATAATCTTAATTTTTGTACTTATATTGTTGTCATTATTGATGGTATAATTATTTTTTTTAATAAAATATGGACAGCTATGTATAAAGACGTGTACAAACATGGAGTTATTACCTTAGTACATCTTTGTTTTCAGTGAGTGCTTCACCCGATGTATATTTGAGATTTGAACTCAAACAAAACATAAATATTTAACCAAAAAATCGGGTGAACAAATAAAAATTTTAATAAAATTATACTACATTAAATAAATTTGACAACAAAATTTTGAGGGAGTTACAATCAACATTTATGTATGTGTGTCTGTGTGTTTATATATATAAAAAATATAACTTGCACATGTTAAACATTCAGCTCACGTTATGAATTTTTTTTTTATATAAGAATAAATTTAAGTAATTATAATTTATATGTTACTTTTCAAAACATACTTTTTTTCACATGATTGCTAATTATATCTATGCCTTGAAAAAAAAAATATTCAATACAAAGAAATTTTTAATGTTGATTAATATTTTACTAATGATCATTGGTGGTCGTAGTTGATTTTCACATGTCTCTATATGCATGAGAAAATTTTTAACTCCCCAATCCTCACTATCTGTATGGTTAGGCTGCGTGGTATAATTAAAAAAATTTATGTATATTTCAGGTGCCATATTCATATTTATCATAGTTTTTGTATAAAAACTTATTCAATATAGTTACCCATGATTAAGTTACCTCAGCTCCTTATTGTTTGAAGAAACCCTCCCCTTCAATTGGTCTTTTTTTCACGAAAAACACACATGAGATAACAAATCAAGTCTTTTTCCTAAGATTTTAAATAGTTGTCCCGAATTCAAGTTATTTATGTTTTGCTTCTTCCTCGAAAAAAGATAATCAAATAATCATGAATCACTGTCCTTGTGGATCGGATTATCAATATAGGATAAAAAACTCCAAATATTTGCTACATGGAAATTTAAATATTAAAATAATAAAAAAAGTCATGGTTATTAACAAAACTTGTTGGTATAGCGTTAAAAATCATATTAAAATAAAAAAAATATTAATTTAATTATGATTGCTAAAATTATTTTTAAGCAGTTAAAACCGGTTAATTTGCATATAAAATAATGTAATTTAAAAAGTAAATATATATATATATATATTTTTATTTTCTATCTAAAGTACTTTTTGTAAACACAGTATTAATCTATTGACTCCGGATTTTCTACAAAAATGTGTCATTGTTGAGACCCAAATTTTCTACAAAGATGTGTCATTATTGAGAGACTGACTGACTGAAGATACATGTGAATTGAAATATTAACTTATGTGATGTATATGCTTTAACATGTTATATATTTTATAAAAACATGAACAAAAACATTTCTCAAAGATTAATAAATTATTTAAATAAATTAAGATATACATAAACACATATATTGATATATATATATATATATATATTATAATCACATATGACACATGGCAGTGAGTTTATTATACAAAGGATGTTCCGTTAGATACAAGACACGTGGCAGTAATTCCACAATAAATGGTCCAGATGCATTTTGATAGGTATGTCTTTCTTTAAAAAACAAGAAGGTATATACGCTGCTTTGAGATTAGCGTCAACAGATCCATCCAACGGTTGAGATTGACCCACCAATGGTTATAGCTCAATCCTATGCTCCCTCCCTCCAAACGTCTTCCTGCAGAGAGAGAGAGACAGAGAGAGAGACGAAGGAGGAAACCCTCGATAAGGGCTTCGAAATCTCTCACCGAGAGATCTCTTCTAGCCTTGATCGGAAGCCCCAATCCAAGCTTCTTCGATTGTATCACGATCACCAACCCGTTGTCTTCTTGATCGCTCGGTGAGTTGTCTTGCATTCGGTTTTTTTTGGCTTTTGGATCGATTGAGAGAGGATTTGTTTTGTTTTGGTTATTGGTTGATGTGCTGTTGTTCTTTTGATTGTTGTGATGAATTACGGGGGTTTTGGGCCAATGCGGGATCGGGATGAGATGCAATGTTGATTGGATTGTTGTTAAATGGTTGTCTCTGAGTATTGATTGAGGTGGTTGTTGATATAAACTGATGGATTTGGTAGGAGCGATTGATTAGGGATTAGGATGCGGCGAGGTGGTTTCTTCTTTTGATTTTATTATTAAATTTGGTTGATGTGTTCAATGGAGAATCTTGTGATGGAGATTGTTTGGGGAAAAGTGTCTGTTTGTGAGGATTATTCGGCCATGGTGGTCAACTTTAGATTTTGGCGTCGTTGCAATATATTTTGTTGTCTTGAGGATAGGGTTCCGTCATCATTGTCTGGAGTATTTTGTCATCACTATTCTGGGTGTTCTGTATGTTTTAAAGCAACAATGAGATATCTTTACTATTTTTCTATTGTGACTAAAGTCATTCAGTTTATGTTGCACATTGGGCACTTATTTTTCACATTTGCTATAGGATTTACCTGTGTATGAGTTTTTACTATGAATTAGATGGTGAAACTGGAGTATGATGTGGGGGAGGAGACTACATGATGAGCAACTTGGTGGTGGCTGTACTGTTGTGTTAAACCAACAAACACAAAACTTGTAGGGGAGGAAAATACATGATGAAAAGTAAAATGGAATGTGTATTTGATGGACAATTTATCTATTATGGAGGGCCATGCTTAGCAATTTAAGCTATTCCAGTCCTTATCTAGGGTCAGCATGGCCCAGTCCTAATTCTCTTTTGAGTTTTGACTTATATGAGGCAAGAACACCATCAAATCTAGATTTTAGCTATATAGTTCACTTGTGTAGGGCAGGGGATGCAAAAGGTAGAGTTTGGGTTAGCTAAAAGAATTATAGCTCACCTTTGCCATCAATATTATTTAGAATAAATGATTGTATGTAATCTATCAGTCAAATAGCCTATCCTCAAGTTTTTCAGCTTAATATTGGAAGTCATTATTAGCTGGTTATTATTTAGTTATTTTATTGCATAATTGAATTTTGTCCACATTTAAGCTTCGGTCAGAGCTTAGATGGCAGGAGCACGGAGTGGAAGTGGGAGGGTGATGATATTCAATAGAGGTAATAATAAATGTTACCTTGATTTAATGGATCTATGTATGATCACTTGAATTCTATCACACTATATGAAGTCCCTTTCCGTGATTGTATTGCTCATGTCTGAAGCATATTTTCCCAAGCTCATCACTAGAACTGTTTTACTTTTACAATAGTATGGGAGGTCGTATGACAGCAAAGTAGTAGTCTTTGGTGTAAATGCACTAGCTACTACTGTCACTTAAACTCCAAGTAACCAAGGGAGGAAAAAAGGCCAACAGCTCATATAAGTATCTCCAAACTCCAAAGGGTTGTAATTTACTTAGACCAATGCAAGAAAACTTCATTGTATTATATGAATGTTGACTATTTTTCTATGGCATTATGCTGAATAGGTAAGATTAGTTGCAGCACTATCTTGATTTTCCTTGTTCGTGGTTGATCTGTGTGACCTATATGTTTTTACTGAGCACAGGTTGCCTTGATCTCAATGGTATGCACAATCGGAGATGGGAGAATGGCTGCTATGGTGAGGCTTCTAAAAATTGAATCCTCACCAGAAATAACAGCAGGTAATTCAAGTATTACACTGGCATGATCTTTTTGTAATATATAATTGTGGATTCTAATATCATAATATGCCATCAGTTCCTGGAGTCACTTGGGAGATTATAGGTGTTTGAGTATTCATTTCTTGCCCATCTCGTTTGTTAATAGTTCTCCATACTTATATTTCATTAGTGTGTTTGCCTGTTGGGATGTTTTTTTTACGGTAAATATTTTGTCATTTCTAGAGAACTGCTATTAGGCGACTAGCTACTTCTTTGTATCTTAAAACAAGTGTTTGAAATGATTTTTCCTCTTTGGTTGAGAATTTGATGCTATCACTACATATTTCCCAACTATGTTTGCAAATCTTTCTTTGCATAATCTTGAAATATTGGTTCAATAATCAAGTTTGTCTTACCCAGTATTTGCATCATATTCTTATAAAAGTTGCTTTATGCTTAGCTTATGCTAGCTTGGCAGTTACTTTTGACTCAGAAAGGATTGCATTCCTTTTGTGGAGCCTAATCTATGCTTGTCATCCCTCATAGCCTCAAAACCATGTTACCTGTGGCCATCTAATTCTTTTATAGGCTTTTGTGTACTAGATAATAATGGGACCTACAGCTGAGTTTACCTTCGATTGTTAGTCTATTCTCTTTTGGAAAATGAAAAATAATCACTAGAATTTTGTTTAGCGGGATCATGTCATTAGTTTAAGTAACTGATACTAATGAATTGATTCAATTATGAATATGAACCATTTTGTGGGACATGATACTGATGTTTAAGCTTTTGCCCTTAAGCAAGTGGAAAGCTACGTTTTTAATATATTTTGCGTTCGTATCTGTTATTGGAAGCTAAGAAATTATTATTTAAGTTTTTACTTTCTAGAAGGTGCATTTAGCACATTGGATGGATGTCTCAACTTTAAGTAGTCTCTTCATCTTATCTGTTTGACAGAGGAGGCAAACCTCGAGAAAATTGCCAGGCAGAAGATACACAAAGAGTTTCATGATGCAGATGAAGAAAATTTACTTGAAGAAGAAGGTATTTATGCTTTCTTTAAATTAAAAATTTCGGAGGCACTTTGTATACCAAGTGATCAGAAGTTATCATTTCATCCGATATCTACTAGTTGACTGACCACCATGGTTGGATCTGGTTTTTTTATCATCATTATATTGTGTAGTTCTGATGTGGCCATGGTAAAGAAAATAGTTTTGTTATCAAGGTAACCACTGCATTGCCAAAGAAACACTGAATAGTGATGCTGATAAGCAAGAAGCATTAACAATAATGTACTCATAAAGTCTTATTGGAAAAACCTGTGGAATTTATGTTTTTTGGGATGGTTGTTTATGTGTGACCAATGTTGTTATAATGTAAACCAGGAGAGGGAGGTCCTTGTTTTTTAAAAAGAAAACGGTGCATATATGTTTGTTTTGTGGCATCCAAAGGCTGCCTAGGTGGCCATGTAGGAAACTATGCAAATGACTTTCATAAATGAGTCTTCTGCAGCCTGTTTGATGGATCTGCTTAATCATTTATCCATTTGCTAGCCTACCGTTAAGACTGCAGACCATTATTTTGTATTTATTCACCTAAGAAATCTTGTTTAATTCAGCAACAGTGTGTGGATTGGTCATTCTCGTACTTTCAATTTTGACCAACCTCCTCTTGATGGGTCTGGGCATTATTTTCTTTGTCAGTATGTCATATGATCAACTTGCAAACTTGTGAGCTGGTTTGCTTTCTTTCTTAATTAACGCCATGGTCAGGGATAAATTATATGCTTCAGAATATGATTTAACCAGCTTCTTGAGATACAACTCTGCCTGGTGAAAATCAAATGATTATCTTTTGGTCCTCTGAAAGAACACTTCAGTTAAGGTGCCTATTTATATCAATCAAGGCTCAAGAAACTTGTGCTGTTTTACTGATCGAATTTTTATATGTTGAAGATGTATGCTGTATTGTTATCCTTAGATATTGGATGCAGAATTTGTTCAGTTTTCAGTCAAGTTTCCCCCATTTTCTTGCCGTAAAATTCCAATATCTCTTGTTTCTCCTCTTTGCAGATATGCATGTATTTGATTCGAGGCCATTAACAGATCCTTTGCATCTGGTAATTCTGAAAATATCAATTTGCTTAATTTAGTTGTTGATTTGCCATTAGAGTGGTGATGGAACAATTATGCTTATCTCCTACATCAAGTGGTTATGAGTTCATTATACGTATAGTTTGCTGCTGCACTTGTTCCTAATGGTAGTGTTTATAGTGAAGGTCTGTTGTAATGCTTGTAAGAAGCCAGTCAAAGCCAGTCAATATGCAGCTCATGCAGGTCAGTTTTCTAACCAAAAGTCCTTGTTCTGATTGTATAGCTTAAAGTGTACAAAAACTCGCCCGTTTAATCATATATGTTTCCACAAGAGAGTATTGGTGGGGACTTATGATAAATCTCTGTTTATTTTAATGTTTCGTAACTCAAGCCAAATGCTCAGGAGTGTGTTCCAAATTTACAATCATTACCGAGGGCAGAATTATGCTGTCTATAATGTTCAAGCTTTCAACAATTTATCTGTTCCTTAGAAGTCGTTTCATACTAATCTGTTTTCCTATATACTTCAAGGTCTTAAAATTGTTGTTATTGCAGCAAGCTTTTTGAGTATTATGTGAAAATTATTGATTAAAATGATCATGCAGAAATTAATGAGGTTATGATATGCCATGTTTGTAGACACTGTTATTTCAATATATCTGTAACTGTATGAATTGTCGTTATTAATGAGTTCTACCAAGACATTTTTATGGTCACAATAAGACAGCCTGGTGAGAATTTCATTTATGGGGGAGTCTGCCAAAAAAGTTTAACATCTGTCAGCTCCTACTGAAAATCTACCTACATATATAAAAGTGGCAACGGGAGATATCCTAACACTGAAGTTAATCACTATATTGAGCCGAGATTCATTTCTTGTCTCCAAAGGTTGCAGGTAGCTACTATTACTCAACCGTGTGTATGTTTGCCCCACTATGCTTTTGTGATGACATTGTCCACAACCAAAGGTGCTGCTGTTTTGTCTACCATCAACCATCAACTGTTCTGATAACAAATGTTTTCTTAGGAATAAATAAATAAACATGTTGCTTTGGCTGCTGCTTTCCTTTTTAGTTATTATCCTGTTATCATGATTGGTGAACTTGTGTATCAAATATACAACTGATTTTTGCAGAGCGCTGTGTGCCACTGAACTTTAAGGAGGAACCTAAAAAGGAGTGTAATAGTAATGGGAAACATAAGAAGCCCCCAAGAAAGGGCAGAGAGAAGCTCCAAGCTGCTGACCGTATCCCATCTTAATTATTTAGAACATGTTTAAGCCATAAGCTCATATTGACTGTGTGTTTTTTTCTGTTATTGTTGACATTTATTCTTGTGTTACCCTGGGTGCTTTCCTCTTCTTGTTTACAAAGAAAGGCACCTTTAACTGGCATTTGATGCTCATGACAAGCCATGAACCAGAACCTTGAACCTTGAATTGCATAACTCTGATTGTTCTCAACTTATCCTTGATAGTATTGTTTCCAACCTTTGGTCTTCATGAAGGGGAATAAGCTGTGAATCTGTGTGCGAAACATGTTTGAAAAGGTGGGGAGTATAGCAAAGTTGAGGCTCAAGGAATATCCTTGCACTACAAATTTTACTGTACCATGTTACCATGACTTTATAGAACCAAAATCTGAGAAAAAAAAAAAATCAAATCTAAGAATGCAATGTGACTGGCGTGCGTGCATTATTCTCCTTGATGCAAAACAAAGTCATTGCTATTCAAATGAAATATCCTACTTTTGATATAGTTGTTTAGAATAGTATTATTTTGCTAATTTTGTTTCGCAACGTTAGGGCGGTGAGCCTTGATTTTGTCTCTAATTCTGTTTAGCTTTATCGATGGGTAAATTTTCATAGAGATTAACTAAGCCTTGTCCAAGGTAGGACCGTAGACTTGGTTAAATCAGTTATATTAATGCATTCTAGTTTCCATCTTTATTGCCTTTTAAATAATTTAGTATGTAAAATTTATTTTCCTTTAAAGGCTGACTGGAGAAACATGCAAGCAATCATATTAAGGAAGTCTTAATTCAGGGTAATCTTTGGGTCCTGCCACCTGATAGGGTAAGTTAATTATTACAAGCGCTAGAGGTGAATTTGTTGCATTGGCCTGCATGCCTAATTAATGTGTTTACATTAAGCTTTATACACTTTTAATGCATTGGATTGAATGAAGGTAGAGGAGGGTGCAAGGCTCCATATACTCTAATGTTTATCTTAATCGAATGCAATATGCCTCACAGATGCCCAAATAAGAAAGCCACATAAGTATTTTTATGGTCTACTTTTGACTCAATAGTTATTGAACCATGGACTTCACCTTTCCATTTTGTTCTAGACTGGTATCAAGGTACCACTTTTGTCATGGTCACATTAGCTGTTGTCTTAATGCTATGCCATATCAGTTAAATATATTGCTATTGTGCTATCATTTGTAGTTTTTATTCCTTTAAGGTTAAATTACAGTTTTCTCTCTAACGTAAGTGTTTAGTTGATTTAAGATCTTAACATATCCTAGACAAATGCACAACAGTGGGGGAGCTAGAAAATTGCCACCCTCTGGATGGGAATGGTATAGCTGATTCACAGTCAAAGTTGGATGGGGAGAGTGGCCTCGTTTCTTCACCATCTGGAGTACCAAAAGGCAACTTCTTAGATTTTTTTTTCTTCTTCTTTCTGATCGGATGTTCTGGATACTTATAATGGTTAAATGCCCTATTTCTTTCTTTTTTATATGATTTGCAATATGTTGAATGCTGGTGAACCTGAATTTTTTTTTTTTAAAATATATTGTCATTATTATTATTATTATTATTATTATTTGACTCATATCAGGCGATTTTATTATTATTGCAGCTCTTAAATATATTTCCAGAGCTTGTTTAGCAGTGTTAGCTATGCATGTTTTTTGATTGGGTCATACCCAAAGATGAGTAACACATTTCAATATTTTCAAATGATATCAGATGCTCCCATTCCACTTGCCACCAAAATTTACCACTTACAAGGAAACCATCGTCTCCGGTTAGCTCTTGGCGATCTTTATCGTCAGGCATCTGTAAAAGAACATGGTGGTTATTCCTTAAGTGCCAACTTAGTCAAGGACAAAGATTTGCTGCCTTCACAAATCACATCACACAAAACTGATGTTTCTCAGAAGAAGGTTTGTGGTTTCTTTCCTTGTTAGGACTTTATTTCAGTATCACTGTTTGTCTGTTATTTCTTTAATGCTCCTCTTGTTATAAATGCAAATATTCTCTACAGTTTTGGATAGTTCCTTCCTCTGAGTCCTCATAACTATCTCAAACAAATAGATAGTGGACCAGATTTTGCTAACTTTACAAATCAGATGAAACTTATGTTAATTTGATTTCCTGTTGTGATTATCTACTAAATATTTCCGTGATACATTCCCATCATGGATGTCTGCTCTATGTTCAACCTATTGTTAATTGGAAAGGCTTGATTGTGAATAAACAAGGTAGGTTCGTGGTGACAATGGAATTCTGAATCCAACGGAAGCATCAGAGTGATGTTTATGATAAAGTCAACCAGCAATTTGGTATAAAAGAGAGGAGTTATAGCAAATAATACTGTACCATCTATTCGCTGCAACCATACTGTTTGCCAGCGGGGAGTGCAGATAAATATCATTTTTGGACACGGTTTGGTTGGTATTATTTGTTAGCACTGCATCATGCTAAGTAATGCAGAAGGCTACTTTCAGCTGCATTTTTAGTTAAAATGCATACAAGAAGAGTGTACTAATTTTCTCAAGTTAAGGCTAATGCAAACATTTTTTAATGATGAATGGTCTTTTGAGTGTGTTTTTCTTTATTGGATATGTCAACACTCTGAAAAGGAGAAATGTAAATACGGAATTCATAGATTTGTTATATTTCTACAAGAGTATGGTATGCTATTGGTTCTTAGAAAGTTTTTAATGTGGCATGCTTTTTGAGACCTCTCCCTCATGGTTAATCGAAAATGAGCTTCATATGACTAGTGAATATGACAGATATTTCTCACAGTACAAATCCTATTGTAGTTGTCATGTCTTTTTGTTCTCTTTCACAACCTTGCCATCTCATGACTGATGACTTTTAATTTGGGTCTTTCATCACTCAACTAAGCTTTCCACCTGCAGATAAAAATGTCTGTAAAGACTTGGAGTCAATCTTCTTGATAGAGTCAAAACTGGAGTTGCTATATGATACTTTTAGGCCCCATGAAATGAAAATGGTAATGTTTCACTTTATCTTTCATGAATTATGAAGAAGGTACTAGTTTGGATTTGACTATGTATAAAACTGTGGATGAAGGTTCTCGACAAACCAATCATTTGATCATTTCATAAATAAGGGTCTCATAATCTGATTTTGCCATTAACTTCTAGTTTTTTTTTTTTTTAAAAAACCTTTTTGCCACCAATGTCTGGTTGAACTGACAGAATGTAGACTATTCTGGATAACTTCAGCAACATTGACCAGTTGCATCTTCTGCCAATAGTACTTCTTAAATGTAGTACCAACTCAACTGAGTATTAACAAACCACTACTTATGTTGGAAAGTCAAAGTATCACAATTTGATCAAGTATGAAGCTCCTTTGTTTTTGTTTTTTTCCTGGAATTGAAATTTTTTCTCCTATTTTGGTATTTCTAATGGTGTTTGCTTATTGAACATCTGCTTCATTTTGCCTTGAAAATCAGGAGGGAACATATTTCTCCGCTTCTGTTCCTAACCCAGATCAGAAGATTGCACAAAGTTTAGAACCATGCTCAAAGATTTCTAGGGGATTAGCGTCTACAATCAGCTCTTCAAACTATCTCCAAGGGAATAGTATCCAAAGACTTGGTCTTCCTGCGGCAACTACAACTACTGGATTGATGAGAACCAGATATAGTTCAGCAATATTCTCATATTCTGGGGAGTCAGGTAAACCAATAAAATTTCATCTGTGGTTTTGTACTGATTGTATGTGTTTGTATATGTTCTGTCAATATCAAAAACCAGTTTGAAGATGGCCGATTTTTATTTATAGGAACAATTCTTGCATGTCTGATTTCTACATTTACATATGCTTTCTAGTTTGTACATCGTCATGCATTTTTCCATTGTCAGCCTTGTTCTTTTCCTACTAGCCAAATCCTTGGAAATGCCTTTCTATGATGACGTTGCATCCAATTTTGCCGTATAGATATAGGACGCCCATTGCCAACCCTTGAATGAAGTTCACGGGAACTTTCTGGAAAATTAAAAAAATAGGAAAAGATTCTAGGAAACCCATTGGTCTCCCTGTAGTTGTTTCCAGCGTGTCACTGCATTCTTCATATCATTATTGCTTCTTCAACAGAAAAATCTGCAGTATTTGTTCTTTCTTCTATTTTTACTGACAGTTGATCACTTGGTCCTTGAAACAACAACCATGGGACATATACATGATACTGCATAACATGTACATGACCACCATTACTATGTACCTCGACAAACATGTAGTTTTTCCTAGATATTTTTGCTTGCATGCATCTACAAAATGGGTCATTGCTATTATACCCTTGTAAAAAAATCATATTTGCTTATATGCCTTTAGGAATCATTATTATTTGACTTGGAGTCAGCTAAAAATATCTTATAAAAAGACTGAAGACCTCTGTTTCTTTTCATCAACATTGAGAAGGGAAACTAAAGATTGGCTTAAAGTTTAAATCTATCTTTTTCCAAGATTTTTATGCCAACCTTTAACCATATAGGCAAACATGAAGTTGACGTGCATATTAGCAATTACTCACTTTTATACTGGCGCATACAATCAATTCTCTTTATTATACCTACATTCAGGCAATGTTGCAGAGTTTGCGTGTTCTGAACTTAATTTATTCAATCAGCAACTATTTGAGTACCGGGAGGTTTCATTGATAAAAAATAATGTTGCCATCTTTGCTTATATTATGAAATTGTAGTCTCCTTTTCTGGTTTCATTTTTAGAATAAATCAAGTGCATCTTGTGATACTTTTTCGGATCTCCGCTACATGAATCTGTGCAGGTTTTCTACTTTCACAGAATTGAAGTTGATACCATAAATATTGGTGCATAAAAATGAAATTTTTACCAGAACAACTCTCTTTCTTTATTGACTGTATCAAATGCTTGTGCAGGCCCTGCTCTGGGAATGACTGGGAAGACAGAAGGGAGTGTTCCTGTGTTATAACACTGATCTCAATGGAAAGAATTTTGGTCATGCAAGGTTTTACATTGTATATTCAGATCATTTTACTGGAAATTCTTAATTGGGGGAAAAATTTTTTTTCTGGTGACCTAATTAAAATTGGAAATCAATTATATATAATGTATATAGTGTACTGTCATTTAACATCTTTCATTTTGTGCTAGCATGTTGCCCTGACTGGATCATCTTTTGTGATTTTTCTGGTGATGTTTATTTATTATTTTATAGGGCATTTATGCAGAGCTGCTGTTTTATAAGTATCTATCTATATATATATATATATATATATGGTAAATAATCTAGATGGTCTTTTATTTTTGTTGTGTTTCTATTTTGGTCATCCAGCTTTAAAAAGTTACGATTTGGTCCCGTATTTTTAAATTTTTGTTACGATTTGGTCATTTAAACATACGTCGTTAACGGCGATCACATGTGACATACGTGATATATCTTTCTCAGAGCTGGCATCTGACTTTGCATATCCCAGTCGAATCAGCCCCGGAAAGATGTCCCTCAAGTATGTCACATGTGATCGTTGCTGACCGTCAGATGCTCGAAAGTGACCAAATCAGTAATAGTAACTAAAAGCGTAAAAGATTAAATTGTAATTTTTTAAAACTGGGTGATCGAAGTAGACACACAGAAGAAGGTAAAAGATCATTTAAGTTGTTTATCCATATATATATATATGTGTGTGAGAATTCTAGTATTAATGCTTTCTACAATTGAATGTTTTCCTGCAACAATAACAAGCCATTCCAACCATTTGGTTTTAATTATATGAACCTTTTCCTTTGATCTTGTTTTAAGCCAAAATATTAGATAATTCAAGATTAGATGTATCTTTTCATAAAATTTTTGGTAAACACTTTTTATATTTATTATTTATTTATTTTACTTTTGTTATTCTGCACATGAAGAGTTTTCATTATTTTGGTGGGGCATTCATTGGTCATTTGTTGTCTAACATTATTCTTGTTTTTCATACTGGTTTTGGACCGGTGATGAATAATTTTTTTTTATTTTTTATTTTTTTATTATTATTTTTTAAATTTAAAAGTCTTAGTGTTTTTTTTTTTGGCCCTTTTCAAATTAGGGTAGTTTTTTTATGTTTTACCGGATATTACATGTTCAAACACTTGAAATTATCAAATGTCTAGTATTTATAGTAATTACAATTACAAAATGATCACAAGAAATGATTGCTTATATACCCTCTGTAAAATAAGTAATTACTAACATTTTTTATTTAAAAGAAACGTATAAAAATATATATATGTATATATATAATATTGTTAGGTATATCCTCTACAATTATTTATTTGTTTATATATTCAATAGTTAAAAAACATCAATTTAAAAAAAAAATAAAAAGAAAAACAATTTATTTTTTTTTAAAATAAAAACTTTACTTAATAATAATTTGTAAAGATATCTAAGCAAATATAATTTTTTTACAACAACACAATTAACAAATTGTCCTTTTCTCAAACATAAATACCAAAGACATGAACAATTCTTATATAAAAATTACCAAAATTCCTACTCTTTTAAAGGGGGGTTTTCAAGTAAAAATTTGGCTAATCAGGGACTTAAATAACATTTCAATATAGTCCAAGGGTTTAAAAGTAAAATAATCCCCTTTCAAGAAGTGAGCCTTGTTTACCTTCCACTTCCCCTTCGCCTTCCCATTTCATCCTCTCTTTCTCTCTCTCGATCGATTGATAGCTCCGGCGGACGACGTCGTGAAGACCTAATTGGTTCTTCTTTCAATCTTTGTGTATGATTGTTTACTATGATTCTATTAATTCCTGAGTTTAAGCCCTCATCCGTGGTTTTCTTGAATCGTGTTCTTGTTTCTTGTTTTCTTGTTTTGTTTTCATTTGGCGATCGGGGTGGATCGCATGGTGCGATCTTCTGTGGATTTTGCTTTTCTTTGTACGTTTTGATTGAATTTAGGGCTGTAGTCTCTGAAAAATCTTTGGTTTTTCTTAATCTTTTTTGTTGGAAAAGTTCGGGTTTTTTTAGTTTGTTGTTTAGCTGTTTTCATTTGGGAATCGAGCGTGCGAGAGAGCTGATATGTTGTTATTGATGGCTAGTCAAATATTTTGATTTGCTTACAAATATCTAGCGACTGTTAAGTGATGCTGTAGTGTGTCTTTTTGCAAAATTTAGTTGTTTTCTTGAGTGTTTTAGAGATGTTGATAAGTTTGGCTTGTTCTTGTTGATTAAGGCATTCTAGCAATGCATCGTGTGCCGAGCGCTGGCAATGCATCAAACTCATCTCGATCACGGAAGGAGAAACGCTTGACGTATGTTCTGAATGATGCAGATGGTTCCAAGGTCAGTGCTTGGTACTGTCTTGATTGATCCTTCATTTTTTTTTCTTTTTGCGCCCTGTATTTCGTGTTGTTTTTATAGTTTTTCAGTTTTTGCTTCAAGAGTTGCTGTTTGCAGCATTGTGCAGGCGTGAACTGTCTAGCTGTTTTGAAGAGCCCATCTTCTGATAGCTGTGATTATCTTTTTACTGGAAGTCGAGATGGGACGTTGAAGAGGTGGGAGTTAGGGGACAATGAGGCTATGTGCTCAGCAACATTTGAGTCACATATTGATTGGGTATTCTTCCAAAGTTCATATTTGGTTTTAACTTACAGTCTCTCAACTCCTTACATTTCTTGTTAAAAATGCCTTTATGTTCCCATTTTTATTTAGAGAATGTAGTTAAAATAAAAGATTTGATTGGTAGCATGTGATTTATTTTCGTATGATCCCGGAAATATTAAATTCTGTCTGAATTATGATTATTTGCTTTTTTACTAAAGGTTTAATTTTTATCCGGATATCTTCACCTTGTGGATAGCTTGGGAGTATGTCATATGCAAGTACCAATGTTCTTTCACCATTTTTGTTTTTCAGGTCAATGACGCAGTTCTTGCTGGTAACACCCTTGTTTCGTGTTCTTCAGATACAACCCTCAAGGTTTGCTGGTTTTATTGATATCATTTGAAAATGGTAATGAGTGATCTCCTCCATCACTTTTTTTCGTTTGTTGTAGGCATGGAACTGCTTATCTTCTGGCACTTGTGCCAGAACCTTTTGTCAGCATTCAGACTATGTTATTTGTCTTGCTGCAGCTGAAAAAAATGTAAAGTGAAATCCTCAAACTCTGCCTTGAGTATGATTTTTTGTTTCTGTGAACAATCTGTTATATTAGCAGTATTTGAATAAGTGTATAGCTTAGTGCTATAAATCATTGATCCATTTGTAGTTTTTTGCATTTTAGAATCAAATTGTTGCTTCTGGAGGTCTTGGTAGGGGAAGTCTTTATTTGGGATATTGAAGCAGCACTTGCTCCAATAGCTAAATGTAATGATTATATGGAAGATGAAGGTTTAAGTGGAGCTGTTTGTTTGGGAAATTCTGGGCTTTCTATGACAAATCTCCGTTCAATTAATTCAAGCAGCAATATATCTGCACATAACACTCAATCACCTGGATATCATCCAATTGCCGTCAAAGGGCACAAGGAATCAGTTTATGCCCTTGCAATGAATGGCAGCGGAAACCTACTTGTGTCTGGTGGAACTGAGAAGGTGTGCTTATTTTCTTCATCCCGATTAGCTCAAATGCAACCCTGGTGATTTTTTTGAACTTGAAGTTCTATAATCAATTTTCTGTATTTTATCTGTTCTGCTGTTTAGTAAGTCTGAAATCCACTTATGAGTCATTAGCCAGAAAATTACGTTGTTTTATTGATTTTTATATGTAGGTTATCCGGGTATGGGATCCAAGAACTGGTTCAAAGAACATGAAGCTAAGAGGTCATACTGACAACGTTAGGGCTTTACTTCTGGACTCCACTGGCAGGTTGAAACCAGTGATTTTCTATGTGCTTTTTAAAAATAAATTCAGCTAGTCCATTTCTTTATTACTTACATTTTCCTCCCTATTTCTCTTTGGTTTATCAGTAAACGTGACATGTAACTTCAAAAGTTTGCTTTTGATTATTAGAGGGGAGCCATGGACTTTATTTGGTTAATAGATGTTTTATATGTGCAATTATTCAAAGTTGTATCTGAGGTCATTGAAGTTGAACTAGATCCTTAATTGGGTTATATTTTTATGCCATTTGAAATTCTTAGAGTTGTGGATGGGAGGATATTTGCATCCTGACAGAATATTCCTTCTGTACAGTTGTACGCTGTCATTTTTGTCACTGATAAGTATGGTCTACTTGTATATTCCTCTTGTTTTGATCTGTTTACCTGACTTTTATTGGCATGGTCAGAAAACCTTTCTGTGCATCTATACTGAATCTCATCAACATGTATCTGATTGAAGACTGTTTGAGCTCTTGGCAAGCTCATCACTTTAATTTGGAAGATGGAAAATTATTGCATGCATTTTGTTCTTTTTTGTTTTTGAGAAGTTGATCGGTTAAAACCCTGTTTATATTCTTTGAATAAATTAAACATGCAAAAATCTCAAAAGTTTTGCGCCTATCTGTAATTTATTTTATTTCATTATACATCACTATTTTTTCTGTTCTTGCAGGTATTGCTTATCAGGTTCTTCTGACTCAATGATTCGGTAAGCCTTTTAACTTTCCTTGTACTCATATGTGTATATATATATATATTTTCTCTCTTGGTGTTACTTGGTGGAAGGATTTTGGGAAGCAAAGTTACAGTGTGTTCAAATTTATGTAATTTTAACATGACCGCGGAATGTTGGAAATATCTTTTTTGATCTTTAACTGATGTGGTCATTATTTTATCATTTCTTGTAGTTTATGGGATCTTGGTCAGCAGCGCTGTGTGCATTCTTATGCTGTGCACACAGACTCAGTTTGGGCACTTGCTAGCACAGCAACATTCAGCCATGTTTATAGTGGAGGGAGGGACCTTTCAGTAAGTAGCAATATTTTAATGGCTATTGGTGAATTACAATTTCCAAGATTTTACAACCATCTTGCTGTCTATGCGTTCTTTGGGTGTTTTCAGTTGTACCTGACTGACTTATCAACAAGGGAGAGTGTCTTGCTTTGCATGAAAGAGCATCCTATTTTGCAAATGGTCCTTGGTAGATGATAGCATTTGGGTTGCAACAACAGATTCTTCTGTGCACAGGTGGCCAGCTGAAGGACATAATCCACAGAAAATTTTCCAAAAAGGTGGCTCATTCTTAGCTGGAAATTTATCCTTTTTCGAGGGCTAGAGCTTGTTTAGAAGGATCTATGCCTGTAAGTGGTCTTTTGTTGTAATTCTTTATCTAGCTTGACATTATTCATGCATGATACTGTATCCTCTTCGTTGATGTCAACTGATTTTTTGTCACATATGTTATTATATCTTATCTGGAATTTAAACAAGTTTAGGTTATACTCGTCATCTTTTTGTAGCAGCCTTTTTCCTGTTCAATTTTCTTTCATGTGTTATATAAATCTTGTTTGGAGTTTGAGACAAAATGATTAAATGTTTCATTTTATATCCAGGATCCTGTTTACAAAGAACCATCATTTACTATTCCTGGTATCCCTGGAATCGTACAACATGAAATTCTTAATGACAAAAGACATGTCTTGACCAAGGTGTAGTTTTTGATTTGGCATATGAGAATTACTTCCCTGCATTCTTTTAATTGTTATGACTATGTGAGCAATTCAAATGGTGAATTTATGTCAGTATAAAATCTTTTCCAGGACACTGCAGGTTCTGTTAAGTTGTGGGAGATTAGCAATGGTGCTGTTGTTAAGGACTATGGCCAGGTTTATACATTTTTAATGATATCATATTCAAATAAAGTTTTCTTTTTGATTGATATTCTTGGAAGAGCATCTTCATCGGTGGATGTTTGAAGTTTACACCTTGAGCTTCTTTTTTTGTGAGTAGGTTTTACTAAAGTTAATATCATGCAGAGAATTCATTCACTCACTGTTTTTTAGGTTTCCTTTGAAGAGAAGAAAGAAGAGCTCTTTGAAATGGTATCATATTATCTTACTTGTATGATTGTTCTGTATCTCATAAGATTTACAGTTAGCAGTGTCTATGGACAATGCTTTGTTTTATTTCTCCAGGTGAGCATTCCTACATGGTTTACTATGGATACTCGTCTTGGAAGCTTGTCTGTTCATTTGGATACCCCACAATGTTTTTCTGCTGAGATGTATGCTGCTGACTTAAATATTTCGGGAGTACCTGAGGACCACAAGGTGAACACAATATTTCAATGTCTCTCATTTTGCTCTGTGATATTTGATAGGGAGTTAATCCTGGTGCAAATAGAGTTTAGGTCAGTGGGCATTATTGTTTATATGGACGTGCTGTTCATAACAAGAAAAAACTATAGAACATTCTGACTTGTAATATGGTAAAGTT
Source organism: Dioscorea cayenensis subsp. rotundata (assembly GCF_009730915.1). NCBI lineage: Eukaryota > Viridiplantae > Streptophyta > Magnoliopsida > Dioscoreales > Dioscoreaceae > Dioscorea > Dioscorea cayenensis. The sequence goes on along the minus strand of NC_052476.1, from coordinate 20,233,144 downwards.
GATGATAAGAACATTACTGTATTCATGTAGTTTTATTAATTATGCTAATTTTGTGCCTTTTATTAGTTTTTCTCCTCTAAATTTATTTTCTTTCTTATTAGTAATCGTGCCTTGTTTAAAATTACCTTGTTTTTTTTCCTTTAAATTTAAATTTTTTTCCTTAATAGTAAATGCGCCTTTTGTAAAGTCACATAATTTTTCTCCCCCAAATTTATTTTCTTCCTTGTTAGTAAATGTGCCTTTTTAAAATCCCAATTAACACTAATTGAAAAAAATATTGAATATAGAGCTAATAGGGGAAAAAAGGACAAGCACGTTTTTTTTATGCCTGGTGACTGGCAAAAAGCGCTCGTTTGGGCTCGCTTCAATGAAGGCACCTCGCCTAGGGGTGTTGAGGTGATGGGGCCTCGCCTCGAGCGCCTAGGCGAGCGCTTTTCTCGCTTTTAATAACACTGATGTGTTTTTGATACATCTGTTTTTCTTAATAAATTTCTAATATTATTCATGTTGAATGGATTCTGTCTTGCCAAGTGCTTTCTAGTTTTCTTTCTAGATATACTTCATTACAGAAGTGCAATCCTATTGTTGACACAATTCAGAAATTTGACCCTAATCTCCATCTAATGCTCCATTGGCTATATACTAAAGATATGATCATTCTTGAATTTTTCCAGATCAATTTAGGTCAGGAGACTATTCGTGGGTTATTGACACATTGGCTGGCTAAACTAAAACAAAGACCTCGTTTACAAGCATCACTTAATGGTGACATTCCGGTGGGAAAGGATGCCTCAGTCAGGAATCTTTTACATCCAAGAGTAGATGTTGATGATGGAGTTGAAAATCACAATGCCGTGCTTCCTCCATTTGTGTTTTCAACTGTATCTCCACCCTCCATTATTACAGAAGGCTCACAAGGTCCTTGGAGAAAAAAAATCACTGATTTAGATGGGACAGAAGATGAGAAGGATCTCCCACGTTGGTGTTTAGATTGTGTATTACACGGCCAAATACCTCCAAGGGATAACATGAAGTAACTTCTGAGCTTAATGCCTTATAATTTTGCTCACATTTGAATTTTATATTTCTGTTCAACATTTTTTTAATGTGGGTTTTTGTATACCATTTCTGAGTAAGATGCAAGTATTTAGTTTCATTAGTCTCTAACTAATATTGTTCTGTCTTTGGGATTTCGAAACTCATCATTCATATCTAAGTTTTTCCAGTGATATTTGCAAATTGGTTTGTAAGGCGTAAAAATGCTTAGTAATTGTCTCTTTTCCTTCTCAATAAACAGAAACTATTGTACAAGATGACCTTTTATTAAGTAAAACTTTTAGCAAATTGTCAACTATGGTACAAGAGAACATTGATTTGGATATTTTTCTCTTAAATTCTGACGTACATTTTTTTTTGAAATGTTGACCAATGAGATTATTTGCACCCATTACACCTATTTATGCTTGTTGTTACTTCTTTGTAGGTGTAGCTTTTACTTGCAACCATATGAAGGTTCAAATGCTCCGGTCCTTACACGAGGGAAACTTAGTGCACCTCGGATATTGCGGATGCATAAAGTAAGCTTCACTTCGTATTATTATTATTATTTTTTTCCTGGGATCTGGCTATACATGTGCACATGTCTTGGTGCTGCTAGTTCTGATTAGTGGTTGAAATAATTATACTGGACATTTTCTCTTCATAGGCAATTTTCCTTGGTCTTGAATGAGATCCCCTGAATTTTTTTCATTGGATTAGAAGAACTTAATTTGACTCTAAGAAAACTCTCCAACCATCTCATGCATTGCACATTATACATATATAAATTACATGTTGAACATAGCACTTATAGTCATCATATGCATCATTCATAGATCACTGGTCTAGAACTGACTATAGCTAGCCTTTCTTTGAATTTCTTTTCTTATTTTTGGTTTATGGCTCTCAGATTAATATCTGCAAGGCAGAACCCCAGAGCACCAACTTTCTGTAGTAGTTTATAATGGAACATAGGTTGATTCTGCAATTATTTACGTGCTGTTTTTGTTCTTTTGTGATGCACTGAACATGTTCATTCAATTTCCAATGTTTGTTTCAATGTAATTTTTATCTAACTACAGATGGTAGCTCTGTGGGTAGCATATTTCTACCTCGTTCAATAGAGTTCGTTATTTTTTATCTATATTAGTTTTGATTTATGCATTTGCTGCAGGTAGTTAACTATGTCATAGAGAAAATGGTGCTTGACAAACCTTTAGAAGGTGAAACTTCAGATGGAACACTTAATTTAGGGCGTGGCATTGGTCAATTACAATTTCCCTCTCTGGGAGACGGTTCCATCCGGTCAGGGCTAAAGCCATGGCAGAAGTTGAAGCCGTCCATCGAAATCCTATGTAATAACCAGGCAAGTTTGAAGGAAGAATCAATAACAAACTTTAATGCTGCTCTTTACTTTGATACACTAATTTTTAGCTTCTTTACCTTCCGTTTGACAAATATTCTATTCTATTCCCCGTTCAACGGTCTTTTAATTTCCTTTCTGCCATTCTGGAATATATATAATTGTCAATTTATTCTACACTTGATTTGTGATTCCACTAACAATCAACGCACCTTATTTACATGAACTCGGGAAAAAATTACGATAGAAAAAGCATCTCTTTTCGGTAAATTTCTGCTTTGATTAACACTGAACCAGTTAATTAGCAGGCCTGAAAGAAGTTGAAGAAATATTTTTACTACATTTTCATTGTTCGATGTGATTGTTTCTCCATTCATCATAGTTTGCTTAAATTGCAGTTGTTATCACCCGAGATGAGTCTGGCCACTGTTCGAACATATATATGGAAAAAACCGGAAGATTTGGTCCTTAATTACAGATTGGTAAAGACCAAGTGATTCTGCATGCAATAACAGAAGGTTCGAACACGGTTCTGCTGTATAAATTTCTGAATATCGTTAATGCGCAAACAATTCTTGACTTTGACTTTTTTGCTTTTGAAGTTACTAAGAATGTGCGACAATCTGTGATGTACATACGGTTCCTGGATATCAGTTCCTCAATCGACTAAATTGTGTTTTACATGTAAATGTTGGAGATTGTGTTGTTTTTCTTAAGAAAAAGAAAAAGAGACAAACTGCAGAAAGTTCATCAGCTTCTGTTTGCGGCTACCCGACGACGATGACTCTGAGTTGCCAAACAAGGCCTTGGTATACAAATAGAGATTATATCGAAATCATTGTAGATGTTTTCTGTTTGTTTGTTTATTTGCTTAGAAAAAAGAAAAACAGGTTGAAATAATGTTCGGCATCCATGATCATAAACTTGTTTTAATTATTGTATAAAAATTCTGGTTGTGATTCAGACATTGCGTTTTTTTTAGTCTCATTTTCAGCAACTTTTCACACTGAACAGGTAAATATTAGTTTTGTATAACAAGTACTCCAAAAACAAAACATACAGTTTCATATATATATATATATATGTACGAGTATATATATGGACCATTCTTTTATGGATGTTTCAGAAATAAAAAAATTTATGGATGTCCATTATAGTTGTTGGATTTCAATCCAATGACCAGCAATGATAAAGTAGTTAATATAGTAATTATTGTTTTGAACAGTATTATAGTATACAGTATTATTGTTTATCGATTCAAAAACTGATAATTGGATGTTCATAGGATCTTCATAGAAAATGTTTTGCCTACATATATGTATGTGAAAAAATATAATTTATAAAATGAAAAGTAATCAAATAAGGAGTAATTTTTTAAAATAATTAATTAATTATTTATTATTATCACAACCTGCAAAAAGGAATGCCATCAGTGGAAGCTGAGTAGTTGGGATAAAAGTTCCTGTTTTAGTTACTCATCATATTCATCTACTTTTTTTGAGTCTTTTACTTTGCTTTGCCGCCGCAAAAACACTGACAACCCACCACCTTCAATCTTTTTATAAACACAAACTTCAAAGAGAGAGTTTTCAGTTGGAATCTATGCATGCATACACTCCTCATGAATATATATATATTAAATTATAAATCTATACTTTAAAACTATTCATGCACTTGTTCTACATTCAAAGACACAAATTCAATATATTTTGGTTTTTGTTACATATGTATGTATATGATAAAGCTATACAAATATATGTAAAAAAAAAAAACAAGTATTAGATAATAAGCAAAAGGTCATCTTTGATCCTAAGAAAGGAAGCAGGCAAATCAGGGAGAAGAACAGTGAGAGAAATGAGAAGCTTGTTGAGCTCTTGAGTAGTGACACTGCAAGACAAGACTTCAGCATTGTGTTTTTCAAACACTTGCAACACTTGTGTTACTATTCCAGGCTTTGATTCCAATGATAATGTGAACAGTTGTGTGTTGTTTGTGATCCTCATCATATTATCATTATCATTATCATTATTGTTCTTGTTCTTCTTCTTGATGATACAAGTACTAGCACCAGCAGCAGCAGCAGTAGCAGTAGCAGTAGTAGTCTCTGTTTCAGGATCATGTTGTCTTATTGAAGCTTTGGTTGTCTCCAGAGCTATCACTGTTTCTTCAAGCCTTTTTATGTAGCTTATTGTTTCATCTATCACTCTTGTTCTTGTTGCCTGCTTTCATTTTGTCCATGCATCAAATACATACATGCATATATAGACATGTATTTAGTTTTTCAATGAAGAAACAGTAACAGAAACAGAAACAGAGAAAGAGAGAGATGCAGTAAAAGATAGAGAGATGTAGAGGAGACCTTGGGGAAGAGATTAGGAACAATGGATTGAAGAGTGGAAAAGTATTCAGTCATCTTCTCTCTTCTGTTTCTCTCCATGCAACCCATGTCCTTCTTGACAGTCTGAGAAGAGCTTGAGTCCTTCTCTTTCATGTCACTTCTTTCCATTGTTGTTATTTTATCACAACCTGCTTTTTCTGGAGCTGCTTCTACACTTGTAACTGATAAATGAAGAAGAACATTGAACATTGAGAGACACAGAGAGAGAAAAAGAGAAGAGTTTATGAAGGTGATATGATATGATGGTTGGTCTTTGTTTGGTTGGAGAGTTGGGAGTGTTATCATTGTGATGAACAGAGGTTTTGTTTCTTGTTTTGGAAATTGAGTCAGATTGTGACTGTTGGAAATATTGGTCTCTAGAGTATAGAGTTTTGGAGAGGTTCACAGAAGGATCAAAGAATGTGACCAAAAAACAAATGCCTCATTATCATCACCATCACTAAATCTTAATTCACTTCTTTATCATTATTATTGTTTCTTTTCTTTTTTTTTTTTATTGTTTGTAGTGTAAATTAGTGTTGAATTAGTGACAAAATTGCAGTCCTTTTTCATCAGTAAAAGTTTATCAATTCTCTTTTCTTGCAGTAATCTTATCAGAAAAATTTCACAGAGCAAGTAATTAACAGACAATATTGTTTTCCATCGGTTGCTCGTAGAAACTGCTATTCGATTCTTTGATTTCGATCTATTGTTTCTGTTTCATGAACATTCATCGACAGATATCTTCGATTATTAAGTTCAAGAGAAATTTCGATCCCCATTGACACAAACTCTAGACAAATAACACAACGTAAATCTATTCTTCTATTCAAAACAACAACACAAATTGTATACAAAGTTTTACACCAATCTGTTTCTTCTTTGACTCTGTAACTCTGTAAAAACAAACCTCAAAAACTTAACTATTTGATACATTGCACACTTGAATTGAACTTGTAAAAACAACAACAATAACAACAGACAAAAAAGAAAACATAAACCAACAAAACGGACAGAAACATGATACAAGTGGAAATCATCAGAGAGATCTCTTGTGGAGATTAATGATACCGAGAACGACAAGCAAGACATAGGCCAATGCCGCGAACATAGAGAGGACAATCGCGGCGGTGGCCTGCCCGCAAAAGCTCCCGACAATGTCACAAATCTTAGTCCAACCAAGGCGATCGCTACCGTTACTCGCTATGACACTTGTATTTGAAGCCGCGCTATTGCAAGAGAAGAGGAGTATTGCCACCAATAAATCGGCAATGTTGAATGGGAGTTCTAGATTACTAGAACTTGCCCGATTGGCGATTGATATTGCAAGGGCGGCCGCGGAGTATACAAAGACAAGCACATTGATTATTATGAAGTATCTGCATACCAAATTAATAGCAAACAAGATTAAGCTGTGATCAAGATACAAAAACTAGACTAAATAGTAAGAAAAACAGTAATCAAATGAGACTAAATACAGAGAATTAATCATAAGATTCATGTTAAACAAAAGGACACAAGAACATATGTAAATATAATCCAAAATTTTGGCTTTCTTGACAAAATCAAATGGTTCTCAATCAATAACCATACAAGACATGAAATATACATAAAAGGAGTTATGAATTAAATATAAAGTTACTAAAAAAACAAAAATTCAGAACAAGATAAATCTAAATAACTAAAAAAAGAGTAATTTTTCTTTGTGAAAAATATATAATCCAAAATTTTGGTTTTCTTTATGAAATCAAATGGTTCTCAATCAATAACTATACAATACATGAAATATGCATCAAAGAAGCTATGAATTTAATATAAAGTTACTAAAAAACAAAAATTTAGAACAAGATAAAATCCAAATAACTAAAAGGAGAGAGAAAAAATTTCCATTGCTCATCACCTGATTGATGATATTCCAATGAGAAGATCATATATAAAAAAAGACCAAATGGAAAAACTCAAGAACAAGTTCATTCACGACAGATCAAAGATCACAAAGTTTCCATTTTTCTTCTGCTTCTCTAGAATCAAAGATGACAACAACAGAACTCAAATCAAATAAAAAAAACAAGAAGAAAAAAAAAAACAAATTCAAAAACCAATCAAACATCAAAACCCCATTTAAACAGGACAAGCAGGTAATCCAATGACACAAATCAATCAAGAAACCAAATAAAAAAGCCACCTTTCCGGATGAAAACACAAGAACAAATCCTTGCGCAACCAATCAATCATCAAATTGATAAATCAAAGAGAAAACAAAAGAGAAAAACCATAAAGAATCAAATCAAAGGATGAATGAATGGCATATACACATAGGCAGCGGCATAGGTGGATTTGACGGTGCCGGTGATGGTCTGAGAGGTGAGAGTGGATGGGTCGTTGATAGTGATGGTCTTGGTCTGCTTGGCAACGCCCATAACGATAGCAGAGATGAAAGTGAGCAACACGGCGGCGCCGCGGAGGATGTAGCCAGGCAAGGGCGAGGAGGAGGAGGAGGAAGAGGAGGAGAGAGGGCGGATGGTGTAGGGTTGGGGTAGAGAAGGGGGTGCTTGAATGCCATCAAAGCCGGGCTTATGGTTGGATGCCATTGAAGAAGAAGAAGAAGAGAGTGAGAAAAAGCTTTGAGCTTTGAGATTTGTTAAGTATAAAAAAGAAAGAATGGTACTTTGCTTTGCTTTGCTTTGTTTTGCTTTGTGTTGGTGGAGGTGAGTGTGCACTCTATATATATACACACACAAATTAAAATTAAAAAATTAAAAAAATAAAAATAAAAAATTACAAAATTACAAAATTAAAAAAAATGAAAAATAATAATAAAGAAAATCGAAGAGAAAGGAATTTAAAATTTATATATATTGACAAATGTGCACAAACTATGTGTTAGAATGACACATATGAGAAAACACTTGATGTCAATGTATCAACTGTTGTGTTGTTGATAAAATAGTATATTTTTTTAAAATATTGCTGTTATGATGTGTGTATATGTATAATAATTTTTAGTATGAGTTGCTATAAGTGACCGACTCTTGAGTATTTAAATAAATTTGAGTTTAACTTTTTATTTATGTTAAAAAAATTCACTACCTCAGGTTTATTGTTTTATAATGTTTGTTCTCCGTTAAAAAAAAACCAATGAATTTAAAATTCTTAAAAAAAATAGTTAAATTTTAAAAAAATAATAATAAGAGAGAGAGAGAGAGAGAGAGAGGCTTAAAATAAAAATTAAGAGATATGATTGTGTAAATATATGTGTAGTGATTAGTGAAGGTAAAAAAAACTTAAAATTATGTTTTTTTTTAATATATATATATATATATATAGTGAAATTATTTAAATAAATCTCTTTAAAAAAAGGTATATAATTGTTTGGTACGCGTCAAGCCTGATAATTTTGGTGGGTATAAACAAGTTGAAGAAACTACAAAAACACGGAAACTTACGCGGAAGGAAAAAGAGTTTGGATTTTGACTTTTAATTCAAACATTTACAAAGTCAACTCATGCTACTCAATGGCCTAATTTTTGACCCATATTTTTTTTTCCCTATTTTTCTTTTATAATATATCCTTGCAAAATTTAATAAATATCATATGCATAGTCCTTGTTGAATTACATAAATAAAATTTAAAGAAGTTATGTATATCTAACAAGAATTTGAAGGTCAATAAAGCAAAGGTTTGACAAAGTTTTTTTTTTTTTTTTAATATATTAGATGATAATTTCTATGAAATTGGAGCAAACTTGCCGTTAAGGACTAATAGTTATATATATATAATATAGTACATGAATTTATTTCTACGTTGAATGTATGAATATTTTTATCAACTTTTTCACTATTTAATATTCAATGTAAAATTCTAATTCATTGTATTTTATTAGCCTTGATAGATTGAATAGTATATATATATATATGCATATGCAAAACCCTTTATTATTATTATTATTATTATTATTATTATTATTATTATTAATAAAAAAATAGGATTAGATAGTGTATATGGGCAACCAAATTTATGTTGAATGTGACTTGAACCCAACTTGACAATGCAATTATACATTCCGTATTTATGGCCTTTTTTCATTAAACTCTATAAATAATAATTATTATTTTGTTAATAATAATATTTATTATTGGAGGGAAATTATTTAAACTATGTTATAAAATTAAGAAAAAAATTAACACAATAAACAAGCTAAAAAACGAGAGTGTGTAAAGATTACAAAAATTTTGCATTCAGTTTTGGTATGCATAAACTCATAAAGCCTCTATTTATAGACTAAGTAAAACATATGAAAGATTACATATATCATTAATATCAGGAGATGATTGGTTTTAGGAGTTGTTAGAAGTTCGAGGAAATGAAAAAGAATAAGGACTTTTGCAAAGATGAAGAGTTATATATGAATAGGCATCCATTCTATTAAAGTTTTATAACAATTTAATAATTTTTACAATAAAATTCTCTTGTTTGTGTTCAATTGGCAATTAACAATCCTTTTCACAATAATCAGTATAAATAAATAAATAAATAATCAATAGTTAATAATTAACTTAAAAGGCCAATAACCGCTTGATCTATTGGCACTAGGTATCGTGCGGATTATATTTGTGTTCTTATTGAAAAACGAATTCGAACTTTAGCTCATATAGGGTGAGAGTACGGGTGTATTAAGTTATTAACTCTATATTTATGTTGTGCAAGTCTTTAACTTGTCTACTTTATCACAATAATAATAAGAAAAAAAATAACTTCAAAATTTAAATATTAACCGCACATGTTTGCTATTTGTTTATATTCATGGAACCAATCACTAAAACAAAGATGTCAAACTGAGGAAAAATTAAACTTAAAGAATTCAAAGGGTTCATACTAAATAATAATTAAGATAGAAAAATTAGTATTTTATTGTGAATATGTATAAGCTATGTAAAAATATTAATAATTGAATACAACATGCTTCCATCATTTTCATTTGCAAATATTCTTCTTATATAAATTTTATTTATCTTTAAAATATGAATGAAATATATGATATTTTATTAAATTATATACAAACATATACACTTGTTATATATCCTCCTTAATATTATATATTCTTTTTGCAATATTCTATTTTTTTTTATTGTAATATATACATGCAAAAATCTATAAACTAGTATTCCTTTATATTCCTTTGTGTGTATCATTAGGGTTTCGGGTATATATATATGGTAATTCGTTATCTAAAGACATCCATAGTTGTTAAATTAATATCTAATAGTTGCTATTAATACTCTACTTTGAAATTAATTTTATTTATAGTGAAAAAAAGATCTACACAGTGGCCATTGGACTTTAATCTAACGGCCATTGTGTAAATATCTCTAGATTTTAAATCTAAAGATATTCGTAGATAACCAGCCCTCTATATTATTTATGGAACATGCATGTTCTTTTTCATTGTAAACAAGTTCTGATTTCAAGGGAGGGAAACTCATATTAATAGCAGGCTTCAAATGATAATCTAACAGCCGCTCTACAGAGCAGATATGTCCCTAGATGATGAATTGCTATATATATATAACCCTTTTTCTTGAAATTGCAATCCATGTTTGTGGGCTTTAAGCTTTATGTTCTGGGTTTGGATTTTCCAGCCCAACAAAGTGGGCATTAAATGAAAGGAATGTAGGTTTTGGCTTTCCAATGTTTGCCACAGAAAATATTTTATTTATGAATTCTATTACTACCTCTAATTTATATTAATGGTGACATTTGAGTATTATATAAATATTACGACTGTCATTTAAACTCTTAAAATTTAATAAAAAAAATTATGATTAGACATTTTTATCCTTGTTAGAGTTATTTATTTTTATTAATGCACACACTTTGGTTTTAAAAAAATAAATAAAAAATATTTAATGTTTATCAAATTCTTATAAATGACAAATAATTTTAAAAAAAAATTAAATGTAACTATTAAGATGAAACGGAGTGAGTATATTATTTAAAGATAATATACATATACATGACTAATTTCTCTACTTTTCAAATAAATAAAAAAATTAATTTTATTTGCATATTAAAAATTTTAAAAATTAAAAACTCAATTATAGTCCTTGAATTAATGTTTGTCCTTTAAGGAAAAAAAAAACTTAGATAATTTCACAAGTGATGTCAAGATTTTTTTTAGAGAAGGAAAAACCAATGTTTATAATCTTTGGAGATTTTTAATAAAATGCTTTAAGTGTTTTCTAATAATAATAATAAAAAATAAGGACATAATTTTATTTTTAGAAAAAAATTACTTTCATATTTAAGATGTTTAGTGATAAAAATCTTATTTATTGACATCTATTGGGACATGTCTACTCTCCTAATGCTTGGATGAAATTGATGAAATGGGTCATAGACCAAAAAAGAATTATTTATTCACATAGCTCTATAGAAACAAAATTATTTATTTATATTCAAGATTGGGATTAGCACATGTTTGAGCTTAAAATATATTTATATTTTTGAGTATCAAAATAAAGTAAATAGGGAATAAATAACAAACAAATATAAATATGCACCAGTTATAGTGGCTTGACTGACCTCCTAGAGATAAATCCCCCATCATGCAACTCTAGAAGAGAGAACGAGAGATATTCTTCCCACATAATCATTATTATTATTATTATTATTATTATTATTATTATTCATTGCACATAATCCTATAACAGCTATTCTACAAAGATCCTATATGAGCTATACATCCTCCTCGCATTTATGCCGAAACGTAGCCAATGCTATGGGCTTTGGCTTATGTAGATAAAAAATGATGAATGTTTCCAAACACAATCTATTTTATTTTATTTTTTTAAATAAGTCACAAGCACTCTTTATTTAAAGGAAGAGGAGATGTGTATGAGCGCACTTTATCTGGATTTGGGAGTTCAATTTCAGATTCTCCTAAAAACAAATACCCTACTCAAGGGAACCAAGTAGCAGTTGGATATTTTCTATTTTTTTCTTACACAGACATGTGCAAAAAAATATTTTATATTTTTGTTTTGGTTTGCATACTCTAGTTATATACTCTTGTTAATATATATATATATATATATATCAACAAATTATTAGTATTTCTATATATATGACCAAAAAATCAATTAAATAATTTATATAAAACGTAGAACATTCTTTATCCTTTTTTATTCATCTTAATTTTTTTTTAAGAAACAGCAAAAATTTTAAAAAAATTATTTTATATATTCTAATTCATTGTATAATAAAAGTCTTATTCTATAATTTTTAAGTGGAAATTGCCAAAAAAACCCTTTAAGTTTGTAAAAATTGCAAAAACACACGTTAGTTTTGCAATCCCCAAAAAAACCCCTCCTTTTTAAAAGTCTATGTTTTTCAAACCCCCAAACCACGTAGCGGATGTGAGCGGAGTGAGTTTCAAATTTTTTTGGGACGAAAATGCCCTTGCGTGGGGAGTCGTGGTACTGACCATCTCGGCGATTTGAGGAGGAAGTGGGGGGTTTTCAGTAGGGTAACCCTAGAGAGGCAATTTATTGGAGCTAGTTTAATTGCTTTTTCTCGACTCACGTCTTGACTTTTCAGTTTCGAGTTTGTCTCGAGTTGTCTCTACCGTGAAAGCCTCTGTAATTAGCATTTCATCGACTTTTTCCCTTTCCACGGTATCTCGAAGGAGAAGTCCCCATGTAACTAGTTGGCATTTCATGAGTTCTGATCTAAGGTATTGAGTATGGTTTTATGTTAAGCATTACATTCTGAAAAAGATTTTTTTCGGTTTTGTTTTGTGCTCTGTTTTTTTGTTGGAAGATATTGAAGTCTGCGAGGGGATTTCTCGGTGGGGTTTTTGTTAGTCTGCGAGGAGATTTCTCGGCTAGGGGTTTTGTTTTTGTTTTGCGTTTTCGTATGTATCGCTATCGAAATAGTTTTTCGATTGTTATGATTTATGTAATATTTATAATGTACATTTCCAGTTTCGTTTGATATGGTTGCGATTTCTGAAATGAGGGTTGGCGTTTAAGAAATGAGATGTTCTGAGTTTAACATTTGTTGTCTACGTTTTAAGTATTATCGTCTACTGTTTAACAAAAATGGGTCTCTGTTTAACATTTTATATCTACATTTAATAAGCGAGAGTTCTACGTTTAAAACCTTATATTTCAGCTTAAACTTTTTGTCAATCTCTGCGGGCTTGTGATTATGGCGGTCGACCTAGTTAATGGGCGTTGCTATTTGACAGCGGTTGTGGAGACCTTAGGCGAATTGAAAGTTAACATGACCCTCGACCTTTGGGAGATTATTCGAAGGACACCGTTTGCGGCGTTATTTTAGGTGGAAGCCATATACGAGAGGGCCCTTCTTGATTCTCTTTTTGCAAAGATGCGATGGTCGCACTGATAAATTCGGGATCGGGAAAGCTCTGCGAGTTTCGAGACCTCGAAGATGTGGCCCTCGTTCTTGAGTACGCGTTGCGATGAGCGGCGCGGTGGTCTTTCGAGAAGAAGAAAACCCGGTCGGCGTTCGAAGGCGGTATCTATCGAGACCTACGAGAGCGCAGAGACTCCGTCAGAGCGCTACGGTGCGACTTGTTCGACGAGAGGGAGAAGAAGATAATTTTTGTCGAACTCGATGGTGTACCTCGTAGGGGACGATCCTCTTCCCAAATACATCATGCTCGGTTCAGAGCGGATCGTTGATTACGTCGATGATCTACCGGCCGTAGGGGCGTCTGGCGTAGGGCGCGAGCGCCTGACAAGTGGCTTATGGAGGATATTCCATGGCGGCAGCCCGAGTGCAAGATAGATCTTGCAGGGAAGAAGACCACACGAGGGTACATTAAGGGTTGCTCGGTCGCTTAGCGTGCGGTTTTCTGAGCTGGCCGGAGCGGGGAAGAAAGTCCGTTTCAGCGAGATCCCAAGGATCTTTGTGCTACGGTGAAAGTACTTACTGGAAGCGAGCGGCGGTGAAAAGCGAGCTTGTCGTCGCTCGATGGAAAAGAGGTAATAAATCGTGGACGATGTCTAACATAAGTCTTTAATGTTTAAACATTTTTATTTAGCGTTTAACTTTAGTATTTACCGTTTAACTATTATTCATAACTCGTTTAAATATTTTTGTTCTCCGTTTAATTATATTCTATAACGTTTAAATATATAGTTTTTATAGTTTAAAATGAATGATCTCGTTGAAATTGTTTTGGTTTACATATGTTAGTTTCTGGTTTGATTCCGTGAATCTTGAAGAAAAAATATTTGTTGGCGCCCAGACCGAGCGGATGGATGCCATTGCTCCGGAACCACTTGCTCGGGCGAGGATGAGAGGCGGACCTCTATACATGCTGGCTGGGCCTGGATTCTCCTACTTCCGACCACGCGCACGCGCGTTCCTCGGCCAGGAGGCCCTCCCCTCCCCGGCGGTTCAGACAACCCCTCCACGACATGCAGCGGTCCCCGACCATGGCGAGCCCTCCCGAGCCGTGGCGGCCACGGTGACATTGGGCGAAGATGTCGCACAACTCTTATCGCGAGCGTACGGATATTGATGACCCAGAGTTTCCTCGGCTTGCCATTTCGTGTGGGATCGGAAGGGCGTTCGCAGACCATTTGCGCCGTCCTCGAAAAAGCACCGGGACGAGCGAGGCGTCGAGATTTGGCGACGGCGACATCATCGGGAAGGTCGTTCCAAAGCGGCCCACATTCGAAGAGACTTGCGAAAAAGAGGAGAACAATCATGCCTCATGTCTCGCGCCGGTGACGATGAAAGCAATAGCTTTGACACCATCGGTGATCGTCATTCTTCGAGTCGTCAGCCGTTGATGACGTAGACGTGGCGGTGGAGGGCGTAAGTAGATGATGTGGCCGTGCTGCAGCGGTTGAGAAGGTGATTGACTCTCTTCCGATGAAATCGTCGACCGGTGGAACGGTGCCAAGATCGGGCGTGAAGATGGGCCCGCGATCCACGAAGATCACGCAGTTGAGGTGTGTCTCGATGATCTTTGTTGTCGTGGCCGCGGTTGAGAAGATCGTCGAATCCGTTCGCGCGTGGCGGATGATAAACTGATCCGCGACCACGCGGGCGACCGGATCCACCGCAACAAGAACCATGTGAGGTATGCAGGTTGATCTTTGTCGTGCGCTGGTCCCGGCGTCGAGCGAACGATCACAGCCAGAGCGACGATGTGAGATGTGTGCGGTTGATCTAATCGCAGTGTCCGCGGACCCGAACAGCGAAGATCGCGTGAAGACCCGCAGAACTAGTCGAGAGCAGATGGTCGAAACAGATCGTGGACGGGGCCCGGCTCGGAAAGCTTTTATTCAGAAAGGAAGAAATGGGTTGGCTGAGTCGTCTTACTGATCCTGACGAGGGTTGATGAGGATCTTCCTCATTTGCTCTATGGACGGAAATAAGTGTAGCGTTTTTATGATATTGTTTAAGGGTTTCTTATAGTGTTTAACTTCTACCCTAATAGTGTTTAATACCGTTATGTTATCGTTTAAGTTTTCAGCTTACCGTTTAATTATATATAATATCATGTAACGATTGATAATATCGTTTAAATATGTCTGATATGGTCTTCACTATATCATTGTCGTTTAACCTCGGCTATTTGTGCGTGTGGAAGAATAGCCTGTTGTCGAGCTTACACCATGACGGGGTTATACTGCTTGAGGGGAAGGAGAGGTGATCGATGATGATGTGATGGGCCGCTTTCGTGTCATGTACTGAAAAGTCATTTGACAGCGATATCGCGTATCTGAAGCGGCGCCTCCGTCATCGAGGGCCAGCTTCTTGTTGTTTATGTCAGCGGAGGACCCGTGGCCAGCAGTGACCTGATTATGGCTATGATTCGAGGGATCTTTGTGCCTGTGACACAACGTGAAGTTAATTGATCGATCCTCCGGAATGATCGTGAATGGCACTTCCATGGCGTGCGTCACGGAGCGATGACCAAAGCGAGAATCCTGAGGCGTTATTCTTCGTGATACAGGACCTGCGATAAGGATGCAGCGATTGGACATGGTAAGTTCTTTAGTATGTCCAGGTTAATATACATTTGGTATTTAAAGTCGGTGATATCGTGTCCGACTTCCGTATCTCGTGACGGTAGATCTATTCGGTAGCCTATTGTGTCGATATGGAGTTAAGCGGTCGGCGACAACAAAAGTACCGCGCGATGCGCGGCGAAACGCGCCCAGCAAGGCGTCGATTGCTGGCAAATGCGATAAATGCGGTTTATCGGCAATTCTTGTGGGTGAGATTCTACATTCACCGCGAACAGACGTTCACTACGCCGGATTACGGTATATTACCCGCGTACTTAAGGAGGGAGGGCGACCGGCGATCGCGTGACAAGGGGTAAATGCAGCTTGAGGTTAAATTATTTTTGAATAACATGTCTTATGCTCCATTTGTCAATTTGTTTTCAAATGTAAATACGGACAAATTCAATTCGTTGTTTTCGAAAAACGTGACTTATCTATCTTAATATGGTACATTTGTTTTTAAATTATAAGCGGGTTAAATTCACGTTCGGTTTTATTCGTTGTTTAATTCGTTATGGTAATAACATTTCACTTTTCGTTGTTTAAATATAGTATATATCGTTTAAACATCGAGTTTAAATATTTAATTACGGTGTGCGGGTTAAAATAACTCTTTCTGTTTAAATAAATCGCTTATTGTTTAACTAAATATGGAAAGTTGCCCGTGTCCTGGCAATTCAATTCGTTGTTTTGTTTTGAAGGATCGACTTGTATATCTCGATATAAATTTTGTTTGTTTTCGATTGTAAGGCGGGTTAAATTTCATTCGGTTTCATTTCGTTGTTTAATTTCACGTTGTGGTTGTAATGCGTTTAGTTTTGGGTGTTTAAATACCATATATCGTTTAAACATGCGGTTGAAATATTTCAAAATTCACGGTGTATCCGTTTAAAATATGATAATATAGTGTGGCTCACATTCGATTAGTTATCATCTGGCAATGTTTCACTGTCGTCGTCGGTTTATTAGCAATCTTTCAATCGTGACGGTTCATTCGCAGATAAATCGGGTGTGGCCAGGATGTGGCGGCGAGCTGCCGATGTAGCTTCATGGACATCGGCGCTTGCGACTCGATCCCTCTTTAAGTCTAAGTAGCCAGTACCCTTAATCATGACGATTATGAGCAAGCTTCGCGATTCGCGTCCCGAAGGAAACGTAAGCCGTCGGGTATAGAATATAAACATGTCTTAGGTTGTAATTATCGGCGGTGAAATCTTGCATTAACCCGTCGATGCGTTGGTATACATGCGTTATTATTGCTTGTAACATGTTTCTGAGGATCTATTAAACTTACCCGCCTTGACGTGAACAAGTTCGATAAGGCGAGATCCAGCGAGGATGCTGCGTTGGTCGATCGCCGTAGCGATCATCGACCGCAGCGACCCGATACGGTTGTCCTGTGATGATCTCTAACCGAATGTATGCAGGCATGGGGCGGGTCTCGTTGGTTCGCTTGCTCGCGCCGGTTCTACGTAACGTCTTGGCATCGGCTTGAACACAGCCGAATAAGGTTAAAGCAAAGGCGGTGATGGTTAAAATAATTACGTCGACATGTTTAAAACATTATTGTGATTAAATAAACAAAATGATTAATATTTAAAATTCGGAAAAGTGTAATTAAACAAAGATTATGAGAATATTTAAAGGGTAATATTACTAAATGTTAAGTGTCGTCGACATTCCTTACGGACCTTATCAGGTCGACCGTTTAAATCATGGGTAAATACGGCGACACCGCCAGTCCAAACATTGAGCGACTCAGCGACGTTGAATCATCTCACCCAGCGATCACCTCCGACGAGATAATTAGACCAATGCCATGTCAGGATTTATTGTCGACCCGCGATGATGAGCCGGGTGATATAGCTGCAGTTCGTTGGCGGTATCGTAAAATCTTTAGCGGGTGGATGCCCGGCACAATCTGCGGAAGCTTATATAGACCAACACTCCTCCTCGATTACCTTCCAAAGTCGACATTGGCTTCGTAAAATTGGCCTCAATGTAGAAGGCAGGCTGGCGTGTGGCGAAGGAAGAAGCTCGCAATTATGGCTACATGAGGCGGCCCGGACACAGCTCGCAAACCCGAAGGTATTATCTCATGATAATCTCCGCTTTCGTATAAAGCGTGTGACTTAGATATGAACCAAGTCCTAATTGGCATCATCTAGTTGTCGACTATCTGGGCGGCGATGGAAAAAAACCATTGTTACCATCTTTCCTGTGGCGCCCGGTGGTGTACCCAGGTATTATTTTCGAGGAGGTGGGTACCGCGTGAGAAAGCTTATTGACTGCGACCCTCTTGAATCCCGCAATGCCTTGTTGAAAGAATGCCTTCGCGATCATAGTCTGTCACGATCGCCAGCATTGCTTAGGGTTGTCTCGGCCGCATCATGCAGCCGACGGTGGCGGGTATCGTGGCTGCTGAGTCGAGGACCACCGGGCGTACTTTTCCCAACCGGCTGCTTGTGGTATGTGGACACCATGTTCCATAACATGTCATACGAATGTCACGATGGCCTTGTCGAGAGGGCCGGTCCTTGGAAACCACAGATAACAAATGCGCTAACCCGTTTTTGGGCAGCTTTCGGATGTGGCAGCGAACCTGTGCCACGCGCGGTGTGTGGCGAGGTTGATTGTCTTGATTACGAAAAGTATTTTTGTTATATACTCTGATGCGTGAAGGCGCGAGCGGCTTGACCGTAATCGGCGCATTCGCGGTCAGCTAGATGTTTTCAGTTCCTTTTATGAATTTGAAAGTCGAAAATTCCTTTTGATTGCGTGATTTGAAGTAAACGTCCACTGAGGAGAATGTTGGAATCTGCAGGTCAAGCGTTGACCGATATCCAGCGGCAACGCCGGATGAGTCAGCGGAAGGAGAGGCATCCTGGCGTCGATGCGTCATAAGGGATGAATGGGCAGGCGCTCATGCGAGATCACGAGATTCTGCCGGCTGCTTCGGTCCCGAATGAAAGATCGATATGTTAAGCGGAGAGTATAATGTTTGTGATGGCGGTGACAATGGTTAAGCGTTAAATTAAATACTTAAACAATTAACTAATAAGCAGTAAAGGGACTGAGTGCGATATGTTAGCGGTGGCGGACGTATTTAAAAGCGATAATGACCCCCGGTCAGGCTGGAAATAATTAAAAGAGAAGAACTACAAGCACGAAGTAAACCTCGTTTTTCGTAGAGATCGGCGGTATGGCGTTTTACATCTCGGCGACGAGATCAACTTCCTGACACATTTGAAGATGGAGTGGGCGTGACACGTCCGTACGGAAGTCGACATCGTTTTCTGTTAGGCCGAGCAGCGTTTTATATCCGTGCGGTGCCGATGAACTTAACGCGACAGAGGACTTGCGGTACCAGTTACGCTCGCGTATACTCGAGCTAACGACAGTTCCGGGAAAGTCGCGCCGTGAGCACGTTAGCACTCTTTCCTCCCAGTTGAATCTGCTTGGCCTACACTTAAAACTCTCTCGTAATATGTCGTGACGAAACCAAACTGAGCACAGACCCGAATGAAGATGACAAACGCGAAGGCAGCCGAAGAAGAAGTAGAAGATGCAAAGAGCAATGACGATCGAGGCTATGACGAAAAAGTGCGAGTGTATGCATAGAGGTTAGACTGGGCACGATGTGATTGGCGTATTTTTCCACTCCGTCCCAGCGCAAGGATATATATATCGTTAGCCATTCGAGGAAGACATGTTAATACCGTACGTTAGAATGAAAGTTCGCAACTACGACGTGAGTCTGCGTATGTAGCGTCGAGAGCTTTTTATGTTTAAGCGAGATACATAGTAGTGTTTAAAATAACGAGTTAGCTTTGTTCTAACTAAAGTCTATATCATGTAAATAATATGTTGTGTTTAAATTGAATACTTTCGGCGACATGGCGTTCTTCTAGATGGGTACCTCCTGGGTCATTGTTTAAACATATTCAGTATTTTCTTAAACACAGTGTCGTTGTTTAAAGTAACTTGAGTATTGTTTAACTTTTTCTATTATTTTACAATAGCGTTTTTGTTTTCCCAAATTGTTTTACTAGGTCTCTTTAAATTTCAGAGTTCGCGATCATCGATTGTTTAGTTTTATTTATAAGATTTACAACATTTTACGCATTTCACGTCGCTAAACCGGACTTTGGACGCTCACGACTCGATCCTCGTATATGAAACAAGTGTACATACGTTCGAATGCTCCTGGCAGTTTGCATAACAAGCGCCTCAACGAACACCGCAAAGCGATACAACATTAAAAAGGGTTAAACAACACGTTCATAAAGCAGACTATTAATCGATGTATGCGTGGTAGGACTTAAGCGGCGATCGATGGTTAAAACGCGAGCGTGCGGTTATCTAGCTGGCGTCGTTTTCTTAGCGATTAGCGGAAAGTCTCGAGTGGTGAAATGTCAGCCCGTCTTAAGGATGTTTCATGATCTCCCTCCTCACAGAATCCTCCATGATCACATGATCGTGAAAACTTTCTTTTCTTACCCAAGTCGAAATGCTCTCTTAATTGCTTTCCGTCGATCACATTTGGAGAATCCCTGCGATTTGAGGCGATTGTGAGAGGACTTGACAGGCCGAGAAAAATAGTTTAACAGATTCGGTGATTCCGGCTGGTGATTCTCGAGATAAGGAAGAGGCTCGCGGAAACATCACTTTCGAGATAGGTGGTTGTCCATGGGAAGGAGGAAGAGGAGGGAGGAGGAGGAGGAGGATGATGAGGGCGGCGAGTGGTTATCCGTGGGGAGGGTTCTTCAGTTGTTGTAATGGTGTGAAGTCCTGGCGGTTTGACTCTTACGTATCCAGGGAAAAAGTTAAGCGCTACGAGTGGCCGACATTGGCCAGTGAAAGCGAGCGGGTGTTCGGAAATTTATATTCACCGTGCGTAAATTAGTACGTCGATTAATTCTTCTTGTGAGAGTACCCTCTTACACTACTTGCCACGTGCCAGCATGCGACAATTCGGATCAAGCGAAAAGATCACGTTTCTGCGGAGACTTTGAGAATTTGCGTTTATGAATAGTTATACATGTAGAAAGATAATGTTAGCGGAGATGGGAAGTATTAGCGGATGTGACAATTATTAAACATATATGAGTAAAATATTTAAAGCGGATAATAGCAAATGGTTAAACATTATTTAAAAATATACAAAATAGATAACCATAAGCAGGAAAGAACTTTACAACGAAATGAACTCGTCGTAATTCTTGTTCTTCTCGTCGTAATACAACTTACAACCATAAGCGAGCGACAATGGCAGCTGATGCTGCGCCTCGACGATAAAAATCGACTCTGACTCATTTTGAAGATGAAGTACTTGACGATCACGATGGAAATCAATTTCATTTTACATTCGAGCGATTTATATATTTCGGGTATGATAATGAGGGAGAACAACAGATGTAATGTAACTCCTTGGCGTTATACCATCGAGCTAATGACCTGAGTTGAGCAGCGATGTGATTTGGCGCTTTTCGCTTTCCCACCATTTTCGCCAAAAATGGGATTTATGACATGGACCCATTTGAAGTGAGCGGTAGGGAGTAAAAGGGAAGTTAAGCGCTCTGGAGAAATCCGTGGTGTGTAAAAGTAGGAGGGGGTTTTTGGGAAGTTTTGAAAATTACGAGGGGTGAACAGTAATTTTCCCTCAAAAAAATCAAAATAATAATATGAAACTCTATTGGAGTTAAATAAAAGTTCAACAAATAGTTCAGAGTATATTGTAAGTAGAATACTATATTAGCAATGATTCTCATTAACATAATTCGTAAACTAAGTTTCTAAAAACATAGTGGTAGATGGAATAAATTAAATCTAAATTATTAATTCTTGGAATAAAAATTTTATTCACGCATTCAACCCCATCACAAATCACACACCACTTCAAATCAATCAATAATTAATATCATGCAAATTTTGTATTTATTTTTCATAATTTGAATAATTAATAAGAAATAGATAAACTATTGATTAACTCACTAAATGATTTTTTTTATTTTCAAAAATAGTTCAATAAACATGATGTTTTGGTAACTTCCTTTGAGTTTTAACTCTAGTATACAATTTCCCTGATGCATCATCAACAACAAGGCTTAAGATATTAGCAGGCACATCATCAGTTGTGAAAATAAATTCATTCCCTGCGCCTCCCATTTTGCCAAAGTATCTGCAACTCCATTTGCTTCTCTCCATACATGAGTGACAGTCCATCCTTCAAAAGATGCTAAAACAATATAAATCTGATTCAAAATACTTTTGTACTCCCCTGGTGTTGTTCCATGTACATTGTTAATTAAATTCACGGCTACAAGTGAATCAGATTCAACCACACAAATTTAATGCCAAAATCTTGGGCTTTTCAAGCATGCCAAATAAGTGCAACAAGTTATGGCTTCTGCCGTTTTCGATTCATTATAGTTAGCACTTCGCCAAAAATCCGCATAACCTTCTTGAAATCGCATAATGTAACCCACGAGCTAGACACCTCATGGTGAGATGGATGCATCCTCTGTGGTAATTTTGATGTAAGATGAGCTTGGTTTTTACCCATATAAATGCATGTAGTTCATGGAGGCGGTCCCTCATCCTGCATGCAAAGCGATAAAAGGATTAATTTTTGATATATAGTTTGAAAAGAATTGATACTGTTCTTATATATTATATAGCGATCTAAGTTTCTTTTTAGATTTCAAAAATACATCCAAACTTGATTCATGCTATGTTATGATGCTTCAAGTAATTTGATTC